>NC_080021.1:80483936-80786228 GCF_030020395.1 Manis pentadactyla | reverse complement strand
TCAGCCACTAACTTTGGAGAAAAAAGAGAATATAAAAGCATAATTTACCACTTATGAATACAAGAATAGTCCTTATTAAAGACCAACAGACTTATTTATCCCATAAGCAAATAGTGTAATTGGGAAAGGAATGCCAACTGTTCAGAATCACCCAAGAGACCTCCTCATAACGAGCTGACTCCACAGGCCATTGTTCATTGGCAGTATTTATGCTGCACATTTTTCATGAGTGCATATCCACTAAGTTTAGGTTCTCTAATTCCTAAGTTGCTCATGGTAATAAATTAACGGCATAAAGCTAGGCCTAACATGATGAAATAACTCAAGATACCTTAATGTCTTCTGCTGATTGTTTGAAGCAATGGACAAAATGGCCAAATTATCTCATGTGATAAGTTCAGCAACTGACATGATGAACCTCCTGAAACATAAACTGCTCCCAGAGTGATAAAAATGGCTCTAACCACACAGGACTATTAAGATGAGATGAGATAAGGTAAGAGGCTCATTTGGCATAGTGCTGGGAACATGTAGAATTACATATGGAGGTAAATTTGAACAGAGAAGCTGGGAAAGGATGGGCTCCCCACCAAGCAAGGGGCAAGCTCACCTGGTGCCCGAAACACAGCCAGGTGGGGATTCTTAGGAAGATCACAGAACCACCTGAAAATGAAGAAGGTGCCTTGGTGGAATTTGGGCAATGTGTGCTAAAAGATCAATTTCAAGTAATTTAATCAGGCTGCAGAATGTATGTCAATTATTATTTGCAATTAAAAAGAAATATCCTGGAAGGAAACAAGCACCTGGATCACATAGGAAAATGGGAGAAAACAAAGAAACAGAAGAAACAGTCCATTCCCAATAGCTGGGAAAATATCAGATGCATGTGGATAAATTTAACAGAAAACTTAATGATGTTTATGAAAAAAACGAACTAAGCTTTATTAATGAACAAAAAGAAAATTGAATGAATGGAAAGGTATACAGCTTCCTGAATGTGGAGACTTAATGCTATAAAAATGTGACTCTGAATCCATTTTAATCAACATATTTAATGCAAATTGAATTAAGTTCTAAAACAAAATTTAGTTAGGACATGAAAATAATTATAAGGAGAGTCTGAAAGAAAAGGCTACACAATTTTTAAGAAAGAAGAAAAAAGGGCAGGGGATCATTTTCCTTCCATTTAAAGCACTTTATAGAATATAAAATAATAAAACAGTGGGATAAATCTATGAATTCAAATAGACATAGGACCAGACATAAGTAGAATTTAGAAAATAATAAATTGACTTTTCAAATTAGTGGAGTAAATGCCAGTAATTAATGTTGGAAAACTGGCAACACATTTGGGGAAAAGGTTAGCTAGAACCCCAGTTTCCAATATAAACTAAAATATTTTTAAATCTCTAAATATACTAAATACTTAAATAAAAAATAGTAGAGGACATATAAACACTTAAAAATGAACAAATATAAGTAAGATACAAATTCAGAAATTCTTCTTCTGTATGAAAAATTAAAATATTTTTAAATCTCTAAATATACTAAATACTTAAATAAAAAAACAGTGGAGGATGTATAAACATTTAAAAATGAACAAATATAAGATGCAAATTCAGAAATTCTTCTTCTGTGAAGAAGCACCATAAACAAAGTTGAAGCCTGAGTGACAAATTAGAAAAAATATTCATAACTTAAAGGACAGATAAAAAGATAATATCCCAAATAAACTGGAAGAAATTCTAGCAAGTATTATTAAAGAAATGAGAGAAAAAAGATCAATAAATAATATTTTGAATGATGGATATCTACAACTATAAATGAATCAGAGACTCAATATTGTAGGTAATTTTTGTCAAAACTTCAAAGGACAGATAATCCATTTTTTATTGAGAAAAGGGAGGAAACAGCCAACTTAATTACAAGGTTAGTATGAACTTAATACCCAATCCAGAAACTGAAAGTATAAATCAGTTGCATTTACAAATAATAGATACAGCATCTTAAACTACACACTAATGAGTCAAATCCATCAGCAACTATATAAGTCTAAACTTTATACTTTATAAGCATATACATATGTACAACTACAGTGCTAATATCAAAAGTACATGGGATCAAAAGAAGTAGTATGACTCTTCAGCTGGGAAGGAGGTGACTGCCTCAGAGTGGAGGTACACAAGGGCTTGTGCTTTATGGATAATGTATTACTGCTTTAAAAAAAAAGAGACTAGAATAACTACGGCAAATTCTTGATATTTAATAAATCTAGATGGTAGAGTCAAATGTGTTTTATATTAATCTTTATACTTTATTTGAAATATTTCATAGTAAAAGACATACGAAAAACTCTTCAAAATCAAAAAGGAAAAGTGTCCCCAGTTGAAAAATATTCAAATGACGTGCAAGTAAGTTCACAAAAGAAAAAATGCAAATGATGAGTAAGCATATTAAATAACTGTCTTACTATAAAATGTGTTACCACTCATTATTGATAAGATTGTGAGAATGTGGACTTACCCATGGAATGCCAATGTTGATGTAATTTGATATGAGATCTTGTAAAGAGTTTGTGAATAATTATTAAAAGACTTAATATTTGTATTCCATTTGTATAACAATTCTACATGCAGGAATTTACCTTAAGGAAAAAAATAATAGTGTATATATAAAATAAAGTGCAAGGCTCTTTTCAAGCGCTACTATTAACAGTAAAATACTGAAAACATCCTGGGTACAGCACAATAATAAAATGGATTACTATTCAGCTGTTAAAAATAATGTTAAGGAAGAACAGTTAATGCTTCTTGAACTTAAAAAGAACAAAAGTAAAATAAGCATAAAGAACATTCGTTTCTTTATGTTTTTCTTCTGATTTTTAAAATATACTAAATCACTAGGTGGTCAGTCCCATGCTGTCAAGGAATCTGTTATTAAAAGACTGTTATTATTATTATCCAAAAATAAGGAAGTTAAAAATACTATATTCATTATGATCTAAATTCTGTTACACAGAGGAATATATAATCTTACACATGCATGTACACACACACATGCACAAAGGGCAAAACAAAACATTGATTTTCAATCTCTACAACAAAACATAAACTGATTTTCTCTAGGCAATGGGATTATTGCTGTTCTATTTTTAAAGTTTTACTTGCTTGTATGATCCAAAATTTCTACAAAAAATTTCTTTATATATAAAAATAAAAAAATTCAAGTTAAAACAAAAAGGAATATGTCATACCTTTTATTATAAAGGTCATCTCCAAATCCATAGAGTTGAATAATCATTGCACGTTATCTGTGTTTTCTTACACAAAAGCATATTATTCCTCTGTACTTTAACCTTTGCTTGTCTTGTATTTAGAGGGATAATATGATTAGTTGCTTGTCTCATTAAAGCTGTTCCAGTGATCAAGGCATTTCTTGAGACAAGGCAGATGCTTCTGATTAATTTACCCTAGTTGATTAGATTAAAACTCTGAAATGGAAACATTCATTGAGGTTAAAATTAGCTTTGCCTGAGTTTGTCATACTAAATGGTTGGAAAGCTTAGAATTATACTGATGTAAGTAGATTTACCTGAATTGACTATTGCTGTTTGCTTATTGCTTTTACTCTCCTTAAAAAGTTATAATTGCCATCTTTTGACATAAAATATGAAACCATGGTAAGAAATTAATGTTCTTTATGTTTATTTTACTTTTGTTCTTTTTAAGTTCAATTGAATAAACATCCATTAATTTTCCTCCTCCATAGAAAGCCCTGAGTTAGTACCAGGCAAGGGCATGGAGTTAAGATCTCATTGTTACCTGCTAGTGCTTTGTGCTCTGGTGGAAAATTCAGATACATATATTTTGGGGTGGGGTGAGGTGGGGAGTGGCCTTCTAGGTAGAAAGAGTAACTTGAAAAATGAGTGCGGATAATTATAATATCCATTCTCAGGAACTATCAACAGAGAGGTGAGGCAGGACCACAGGGTATGTTTGAGTGGTGGAAATAAAGCTAGACATTGAAGTTCAATTTTATTATTGAGCATCAATTTTATTATTAATTTATTCAAAAGTCACTGAATATAAAATTGAGGGGTGTAGAACTGACTCTGTATGCAGTGAACATAAACCAAATATTTTAACTAAGGGAATTTTCTAAAAAGTGTGACTACTGGAATAGGGCAGAGAAAGACAGGAGACCTAGAGACCAGTTGGAATATGGGTTCACGTGTATCAGCACGACTTACTGAAGGTCTAGGCAAGTGAAATGACAAAGTGAAGATGAAGGAGGTGTTCCTGAAATGGTTAAGGGCAGGATTAACAGGATTTGGGCATCAATTGAGTCTGGTGTAAAGCAGAAGGGATATCTGAGGATGGTATCTATCTACCAGCATTAGAACCTTGAAAGATGATAATGGAATTACCATTATGGAGATGCCAATAATAGTAATGATGATGATGATGATAAGGAGAGTGAGAGAAGCCAGTGAGTTTGTTTTAAAATGGAGAGACTCATGTGAAAACCCCCAGCACGTGTGCACCCAAATTCTGGAGAGAGATCAAGACTATACTTAGAGGGAAGATGGAGAAAGAGGGCGGCAAACATGGGAGAAAAGGAAGGACTGAAAAAGAGTATAATCAAAGCCGAGGAGAGAAACTAAAAAAAAGAGAATGTCATTTTTTTCACTGATTCATCCAATAAATATTTATTAAGACTTCACAATATACTAGGTGTTCTAAGAGCTGGGAATCAAGCATGAATAAGGTTGACAGCATGGGACTGACCTCCTAGTGATTTAGTATATTTTAAAATCAGAAGAAAAACATAAACTTTCAGGTCAAAAGCAATGTTACTATATATTTGTCCTTACACCAATGCAGTTGTAAAATATAATCTCTAAATATGCTTTTACGGAGGAAGGAGCCACAAAGGCAAAAGTGTGTAGGACCCACAAAAGCCATGAGACAGCAGTCCTGGGGACACAGCCTGGGGATGCTTTGGAGTGGAAGTCAGGCTCCATCACCTGAGGAGCTGGCTTGAATTTGAGGAGACATGAAGTTAGGAGATAGTGTGTAGAAGTCCAACCAAAGGAGCCCTGCCTGAGAAAGGGCCTTCCATCTGGCAGTTTGCATGTCCCTGGTATCCATCAGTAACAAACAACAGTAAAGAGTTAAGAACTACACTGCAGCAGGTTTGGAGGGGATGGAAGGAAAGACTAACTAGGAGCATTTTCCTTGAAATTACACTGTCGGAAAAAGAATGATGGGAGAGTCAATGGAGGAAGCCAGGTTGAATAAGCCTTTCACATTGGTGTTCCTTCAAATTAACTTCTTTTGTGCACCTTGATTCCACATTGCTAAATGCTGTTAACATTGTCAGGGGAGAAATTTGTGGAACTTCATAAATAATTGGATCATCTCCGAATGGTACTACAACATTCCCTGGGCTCTATAGAGCCAAAGCTAATGCCTGCTGATGTTCAGTAGATAGTAAACTAATGCTATCTAATGAAATGAATTCGCAAACTGTTCACTACTCTTTTGGATCTTTCCAGTCTTTATAATGGTAAACATGACCTAAAGTGACAGTTACTGTCTCATATGTCACATAAACAATTTTTCCCCCTCTTGTCTTTCCCCTGATATTATTTAAGCTAATGAAGGAGATTATTTAGACATCTAGCTCCTGGTTCATTGTCACTGCAGTCAGCCTCATGAATCTTCAAGAACTTTTGCATTACCAAAGACTCCGTGACTCCCCCAAACATACAGAGCAATCAGAGGCAAATGAGCTGGGAGTCTCTGTCTCCTACCACTTTGCCTGTCATTTGTCCCAGTTGAATTGCTCAAAAATGTTGCTAAGAACAACAGTTTTGTGAACTAAAGTGATTTCTTTAAGTCAGATGTCATTGTTCTTGCCTGTGGAACACTAATGCACTTGTCTTTCAAGGGTGGGCTCGAAGGTTTCCTATCCTATAAAGGTTTTTCTCACTGTCACTCAGCCCCTTGCCCCAGCTGGAATGTATGCTTCACTACTTTAGACATGGCCATCTGAGCACATGTCCATCAAAATGGTGAGAATCTGAATTCTGGAGTGAGGTGTCACTTCTTTTTACAGTTTTCTCATTTATAAAAAGAGTACAATGCATTATCCTAGGATCATCCTTCCAGGATCATTTTGAGAATCCAGTGGGTTAATATATTCAAAGCTCTTAGAACTTACTAAGTGTCAATAACTGCTAGCATTTGTTTTTAACATATGTAACATTTACTTCCTAGATTGTAAGCCACTAGCTTAACTGTGCTTGTTTATTTGCCTATATGCAGCCCTGGGCATGACTTACACAAAAGAAAAGCATATAACAAAGGAGTGGTTCCCAGAGGGACTCCTTCTCGCCACTCCTCCTCCTACTCCATATCCATCAACATCCATCCTGCATAGTTCATCTTGAATTATCTTTGACTCTCTCTCTTCTCTTTAACAAACCATAATTTCTTGTTTAGATGATTGTAATGACTTCTTGACTCATCATCTTCCCCTGAACACCTGTTGTACTCCAGTCCATTTTCTGCATGCAGGTAGACTGAGATTTTAGAAATCTAAATCAGAACATACTAGTCTAGGCTTCAAACTGTTCAGTAGCTTTCTTCCCCCTAGGATAAAGATTGTAAACCTTGTCATGGCCTACCTACTCTGCCCCTACACATGTCAGACAGCCTTGAGCCCCCTCCTCCTCACTCTCTGCATTCTGGTAACTGCACTGGCCTTTGTCCTCTGTGCCCTTCCCCACCCAGTAGCCTGGCATGCAGTGTGCAGAAGGCAGCCTTCCTCCACCTCTTTCACATTCGCACCCATATGTGAAGGACTGAGTAGACAGTATGCCTTGCATACAGCAGACACTTCATGAATGTTAGTTGAATAAAAGTGATTGAAAAGATGCATTTTTAGTTGAATAAAAGTGATTGAAAAGATGCATTTGGACATAGAAATGGCTGTTTTTAAAACTAAGTTTGGATCTTAAGCATTTTGATAAGGGGAAGTGTGGTGTATCTACTGTAACAATCAAGTACAATAACATAACAAACCTGCTAATCCCAAAGCCTAACTCACGGTAGGTATAGAATGAATTTCCTCTCCTTCATGATCCTTCAGTCACCTTACCCAATTTGCTACTCTTTTTGTCCACCAGGACTGGGACAAACACTGCTCTCACCACTCTTTTTGGTCAGAGGTAATGCAGCTAGTTACTCTAACACTGTGCACAGCCCTGGAAGCCCCAAAATAAACAAAGTTGCAAGGGAAGAAGAGAGAGGATAATTTTGAAAACATTCATCTATCTCCCACTTGCCCTCAGAAGGTCTTTCTGTATTCCACATAGTCTTTTCTCCCAACCATGTAGTTAGATCATTCATTCTAGATTTATTATCTTAGGAGATAAATGTGACAAGAGAGAGTAGTAAAAAAGAAATGTTTTCCTGAATTTTGAGTTTCAGAAACCTAAGCCCTTAGAGTAATGGAGAAGACAGAAAAGATTGGGAGAGAGACTCACATTGTGAGCAAATGTCCACCTGACCTTTAAAGACCAAAAGATTATTCTTGGGCTTGTAGGACAGCCTGGAGGAGACCAGGGGACACAGGCACTGGTGTGTTCCTAAGGAGGAATCTTTCCAGGCTGAGCCCTTCAGAAATACTCAGTCCAACATTCCTATCTGAGAGCAGAGATGTTTTGTGCCCATTGCCCACATATGGCCCATGAAAATAACAGGATTCCAGAGAATAAATAGTTGCAGAGTGTTTCCAGGAAGCCTCACAGAGTGTCCTGAAGCTTAGAATATAAGCAGCAGGTTGAATCACAAAGACCCAAAAGGAACACAAAGTTATCACAGAGATGTTCACACCGGAAGATCTCCCCACTGCCTACTGTGCTGTTCCTGGTGTGGACTGCTGACAAAGGACCAAATGGGTGATGAGCGTGTCACCAGGGGCTGATGTGGCCAAAGGACAAGGAGGAAGAGATAGACCATAGTGTTGGCCCACCACTACCTCTGTACTATTCATGTCCCAGAAACTTAGACACAGTCCCAAGAGGAGGGATAAAGTGAGGTTAGGATCCTTAAAATAACTATAATTCATTTAGAGGAGGAGGAGGTCAAAATAATATTTAGGTTGATTATATAAAAATTAAGAAAAATATATTTCTTACATGCTTGAGTAGTGGGCTGAGACTATTCTTGGGGCCAATAACCCGGCAGCTCTGTTCCAGGCAAGGTGGAAACAGTGAAGAGAAGAATGAATCCTTCTCTCCTACCCTCCCGCTGGAGCATGGAGGAGGATGCGTAGGCTACCTCCTGCTTCCTCACCGTATCCCTCTGTCTTCCATGGCAAAGAAAGTGTGGAGCTGTTCATCACGTCCTTGAAGCCACCATGGAGACACTGCTGGAAGCCACAGTGTGTCTCAAGATAGGGCAGCACTTTCAGTATCACTATCCCTTTAATCACAATAGAAAAATCCCCCTGCAGAACCAAGAGCTGATGTTCACTCAACTGGAGTTTGTTCACCTGGATAGTCAAGTTAATAGTTATGAGACCTAAATGTGCCCTAAAATAATGCCAAGTATCTGTTTGAATGGATGGAATGAACAGTACTAGAAGAAGAAATACAAGAGCTTTGGAACCAATCAGATCTAACTCTAATGAGTTATTTTACTTAATATCTATGCAGGCTGGAGTATGCCATTTAACCTGAGTCTCAATATTCTCATAAATATGTATGCTAATATATAAAATTACTAACATCTGGTAAGGTTGTTGTAAAGATTAAAAACAATATTTATAAAATATTTAATGTAGTTCCAGGCTTATTGACACTTCTCAATAATAATCTATCAATGACTGAACAAAAGCTCTTCAAACTGAAGTAGGAAATGAGGGAGAAAAATGCCAACAAAATTCTAATGTCACATACCATAAAAATAACACATGGAAAGAACTTGTGTAAAAAATCCTGGGTCAGTTTTCAGGAAAAATTGGGAGACCATGGAATTTAATTAGGGTTTCGAGTATTTATTTTTGTGCAGTGCATGGAGGAGATTAACTTGTAATGTTAAAACAAACATCAGTTTTTTAATGAATTTATATTGGGTATGTTTCAGGACTCTTTTAGCCTCTGAAAATACAAAAATGAGTATCACTTTGCTTCTGACTCAAGTGGCTTACAATCCAGAAATTAAACATCTCCTACTATTGATGACATGAAATTCATGACCAAAATAAGACAGCTAAAAGGTAAATTTTGCTGAAAAGAAATAGCTCCCATAGAATGAAATAATTACGTTTCTCAAAAAGATATGTATGACTTGTAAAGTGCCATGAATTTAAGGAATGGCAGAAAACATTCAGATAAGAACAAAAGGGTGAGAAATAAGTGATAATATTATGATTGTGTAAAACAGACATCTGGCCAAGGAGAAGCTACAGAGAACGGATCTTATTCAAGCATATAAACTGACTCAGGGACAAGAAATAACAGTGAGAAAGAGGGTTAACACTTCAACCTATTCTGTGGAAAGGAGAATGTCTGGCATTTTTTATCGACAACTTCAGCAAGTAGCGGGTTGAGGAAGTAGCAAGGAAAATTGCTATTCTTTAATTCTAACCAAGAAGAAAGAGCTTACTGTTGGAGCAAAAGTTATGTGAACCTTGGGAGAAATCAAGTCATGCTAGAATTCATAACAGTGAAGAAAGGAAACAGTAGGCATAGACAGACGTGCACTCCAGACTTTAAGAAAACAGATTTTTCAAAAGTTCATAAAAATGTTGGCATGAGTCCATAGTGTGACTCTGAAAGGAAATACAAGAGTAAAAAGAGTTAGGAAAAATATTTTTTAAAGAATGTAGAAATAAAAGTCTGGATATTAAAGAGTTGAGACAGACAGGGACAGAAACAGAGCAGAGACGAGAGAGGGAGGCAGATGAAGACCCACACAGAGATAGAGAAAGTGGAGAGAGGAGCCAATAGGAGACACTGACAAGGACAGTGACACAGAGATGGGGGTTGGGGAGAGGGTAGGCAAGAAAAGCAGGACCTGCATTGTGTGGTCCTGGGAATATGGTTCCAGCTTCCTGCAATGCAGGATCCTCTCTTAGCAGAAAGTCAGGGGCACCAAGAGCAAATGACACAGCCTCACAGATACCCCTTGATTCTTAGCCTCTCAGGCTGCCTTTATGCCCAGAGGTTGCATTCTCCAGGAAGACTTCTCTGCTAAGAGGACTGTAATGGAGTGATATGACCCCTTACTGGTGCCTCTCAAAAAGCATAAATATTAGCCGGCCCCAGTTGCTTCCCAGTCATAGACTCAACAGAAAATATCATCTAAGAGGAATGTAAAGTTCTAAAACTGAAACTATACAATCACAAATGTTCCTAGTTGGGAAGAAAAGGCATAGGCAGCCAAAGAAATTCACATTTAACTGCACAAAAAGCTCACAGATGATCTTAGGTTTAAAATACATATACAAAAGTAGGAAGAAAAATCACACAACTGAAGGTGGGAAGAAAAATGAAGTACAAAATGTGGCATTAAACAGTACTTAAAAAATAGACTCAAGTAGGCAATCTAGAATGAGTTGGAAAATGCTATGACAAGAAATAAAAACTTCAAAATTTTAGATCAGTTATTTCGATTTAGATAATCCAACAAAATCCTATAACATGCATTTATTTATTCACTTAGTTCCATAAATTGATTCAGGACCCTATAATAATCAGGGCAAGATTGAGGTATTAAATGAATGACAAATTATATTTCTGTGATCTTTTGTTCTAATTCAGAGGTTGTGAAGAGACACCTACCCAACAAAGTATAATGCATGGCAATGATAGGTGTTGGAGAATGTGTGGATGCTGTGAAATGCTCTGGAAGCCCAGACCAAATAAAATTGGGTAATGGTCATCAGGAAAGACTATGAGTTAGGCTTCAGTATGGGTAGAATTATAGGAAGGGGACAACAGAGACTAAGGGGAGAGTAAAACTTATTTTTGGTTGTATTACTGTAGACAGCAGTAAAGAATGTGTTCTAAAATGTAAGAGGCTCTTGACCATTTTGAAAAGAATAAGAACCCTAGGAACCAGCATTCATGCCAAATTAACTACAGATATACAATATGGCATAGATTAAGGATATTTCAATATTGAAAGATATTTATGAATAATAGGTAATTCATATGGAATATTTAGTAGGTCCCAAGTTGACACCATTGGTATGCTTGTCTTATACATGAGAAACCTGAGGCTTGGACCATTTAAGCACCTTGTCCAATGTCTCACAGCTGGTGACAGAGCTGGGATTTGAAGCTTCTGTATCTGACTCAAGAGCATTATTTATTTACCATGTTATCTATATGTAAAGTAGATAATAATACAGTCAGGTTGGAAGAGTAACTAAACAACCATATTTGAAATGCCAAGTGGCATTGATTTTGTCCTGCGTCATTCAGTAGGCAAGAAGGTAATTTAAATAAAAACATACATATTGTAATAAAAACTCTACAGTTTAACAAAAAGGGGGTATACATTTAGTGTATCTGCACATTATTTTTTTGATAATATTCATGGTATTTATTTCCTTTTTTAAAAAACAGATAAAGAAACTGAGGCTCAGACACCAAACTCAACCAAAGTCACTCAGTTTTAAGCTATGGAGCCTAGAGTAGAACCCAGATTCTGTCTGACTCAAAAGTCTGTGCTGTTGCACACAATGGGAAGCCTGTCTGTGGTGCTGTGTTCAGTTCTGCTCTCTATTTTAGGAGAGTTATTAGTAAATGATTATGCATGCAAGGAGAATAAGAAGGGTTCATAAAATCGGAATCTTAGAATTCCATCTTTATCTCTCTGGTTGCCTGCTTTGACACTCGGCCCCCAAGTTAATAGTGCTCTTTAGCCGTAGCTTTGGATGATTGTAAATTGTTCTGAAGCAACTGAAGACTCAGAATAGATCATTTTACTTGCTTCAGTTTCTCAGGATCCCACATTTGGCTGTGGCTTTCCTACAATGGTGCAGACCCAGGGACAGAGTTCTGAAACTCAGTAGGAGCCGGGGTAGGGATGCCTTCTCCACAGTGCTCTCTTCTATTGCATTGGGCTGTCATGCGGATGGGGAACTTCATACCTTCTCTGGGAAAGGAAGGGAGCATTGTGAGGAGCATCAAGAGAAGAATGAACCTGACAATGACAGAGCCTATCATTCACACATCAGTTCTATGTTCCCACCCAGCAAATTATTTACTGAGTTACTGAAATACCTATTTGTAATTTCTACAATAACAACCGACTTCTGAAATTCAGATTCTGAATTAGCTCCTACTTGCTGTTCTTGGCTGCTAGTACTGATATCTCTGGATATTTTATCTAAACTTAGTGGCAAACATCTATTTTGATAATTGCCTGAAGAAGCAAATTTAAACCTGTCTTTGCTGCAGCTTCATCTAAAATAGCACTTGCTTTTCCCATTATGGTTCTCCGTTGATTATAGACCAATTGATAAAATATTTGCTACAAATGTAATCAAAGAAAATATAGTGAAGGAAAACTACATATAGGCCAACAGGTTTCAGATGAAGTATACCACTTGGGAATTACACTATTACACTTCAGCTGTGATGATGATGGCAGTGATGATAACATCGTTGAGTATGGCAATCTGAAGGGCAGGTTGCCCTGGAGTCAGCCACAGAGCCCTGCACAGAGCCTGGCACATAGTAGGTATGTACGGAGTAATGAATGAATAATAGTGAATTCATTGGATGACAAATGTTGCCTTTTGTGGAGGCCTGTGTGGAGTAAGGTCTGGGAATACAGATTGAATGAGCAAGTGCCCAGGGCTAAAACAAAGGAAACTTCCAGGGGCAGGAGGATTCTAAGCCACAGAAAACACTTTTTGTTATTGAAACTAAGGGTGGCAGTAGTGATGGATGGAATTAATCACAGGGATAAATTTGTGTATCCTGTTGGTGATAATCACTAACATTGCTTGAAGGACTAATTGATGGCAGGTATTAGGTTTCATGATTTACTTATAAAATTCTACTTACTGCTTAAATCAGTTGTGAGCTAGATACTAAAACTTGGTTGTTGATAAGTACATTAGAGCTCAGAGAAGTAAAGATATTTACTAAACTCACTGGCTCTTAAGAGGTATTTGAATGCAAATCCAATACTTATCTATCCACCTTGCTGTGATATGGCACCTTGCAAAGATCTTCTTTTTTAACTTACTAATCAAAAGACACCCCTGGCTGACTGGCACATGAGCTGTTTACAACTCCATTTTTGCCATCTTGTGCCTTTTTACTCAGGGCTTTCCTTATACCTTTTTATAGACCTAGCGGAAGACAGGATGGTGAATTCTCTCTGTGAGCCATGGCCACAGGAGGAGGTGGTGCAAATACAGGAAATATTTGGGAACTGGTGTGCATTTTAATGCAGAATCTACATTCATCATCCACTTCCTTCAGGTTCTAGTTCAAGCTGCAGTTAAGAAAGAGGAACAATGGCAGGCAGTGGTCCACAAAGGAACTCAACAAAAGAGAGGCACTCAAATATTTCAATCTTCCTGACTCTTGAGAAATCTGTCTCCACTTTGGCCCTTATTTCTTCCTTCACAGTCTCTGGGGACTGCTGAATACAGCTTTGAATCTTGCTCCTTAATTACATAGGTTTTCATCTTCACAGCCTGTTGATAAAGCTCTGAGCACAACATTAGCAAGATGTTGATAATCTATTTATTCAGGACATATTAGCAGGCATCAGAGTTTCTCATCTTTCCTTTAAAGGTGTAATATCCAGAACAGTGTGATTAAACTCTAAGGAACCAAAAATGACAAAGTTGGAAATGAGATTAAAACAAAATACAATTTAATAAGGATTAATCCTTCACCCAGATGAGGACAGTTTTGTAGAAAAGGCAGCCTAATGTTCTAAGACTCAGATCTATACTCTGGATATTTTTCACCCACTAGGTAAAAAGTAGTCAACTTATTAGATAAAGGGAAAAGAAATTTATGCCAAAATAAGTGCACTCTAATAATATGAATAATAAAGAAAAATATAAATCCAAAATTTAGAAAGCAAAAATAAAAACAAATTACTAATGCAACATATTCTAGCACAAACATGTTCTAACAACTACATGAAGCTTCAAAATAATATGTAGAAGCCAGTGAAGACATTCTTTTAAAAATATCTGATGATGATACTTAACATTTGAATTGCAAAGGACCGTTTGAAAAGTGGCACTTGTTTATCATCTAGATACTGAAATGCTGAGGCAAAGTACACCTCCGAGTTGAAATGACAATTCAGACAACTCAAGAACTTTGAAAATATAATTTTTTCAAATGATCAGGCCTCTCATTTGTATATTTCCTTGTAATGTTCCCTAACAAGTGCAAAACTTTCCTCTTTATTTCTTTACCCCAAATTCTCCATCTAGCTTTAAGAGCAACTGCAGCTGGAATCTGACACAGAGCCTAGTGGCACTTGCAGTGGGGTGGGGCACCTGCAGTTCCCTGTCCCCCAAGAGCACACTAAGCCAGCTTTTCAGTTAGTTCAGTTTTGCCCAAAGTTTACCTTGGAACTGTGGGCTGAAAAACTTGATATTGTCAATGTCCCAGCAAGGAATTGACTTAGAGGTGCTAGTTCATACTGACAAACCCACCAGACTAATATATCAATTTCCAATGAGAAGTACTGTTATCAAGAGAAATGAATATTTATGCTGATCTGACTAGTACACAAGAAGGCAAACCACAAAGTCATCTCCTGGGTGGTTGCCTGGCTTAAAAGCAGAATAGAGTCAAGTTCCAGGGCTTGCTGTGCCCATGGATACAATCATTTTAGGGTACTCGTGTTGATCCAAGAGGGTGCCTCCTCCCCTAATTTGTGCCTGACTGGAATCTTTGATTTACTGTTTCCATTCAACTCATTTCCTTCCATTTTGCAACCTTTCTCAAAAAGGATGCAATCTGATTAATTAAGTTCCTTTTGAATAACTGCGTCTCAGTTCTATCTCCCAGAAGTTAAATACAGAATACACTGAGGTTTCAGATGTTCCCGAACTTGTTAGATATGCATTCACAAACACAAGTCATTGATGATGTCGGTTTTATGTAGAAATTTAGTTTAAAGCTCAAAGGGCAACCTAATTCCCAAGTTCTTTGGGCTCCTCACATATACAGACCCTGAAAAAACTGAATGGGAGCCTTTCTAGCTCCCAATGCCCTTTTCTTCCATTGAATTTTTGTTACCTTTCTAGCAATGTTGTATTTACTTACATCTATAAATCATTTGTTAACCTAGAGAGATGAATGGGCATGTAATTAATGAAGGGATAAGTTGGCAGACTTCCTTGCAGGTGTTCTTCACAGTTGGAACCTGGACACTTCATGACTTGCCTCATTCCAATATGGGATCTGACTGGCACCTTCAGTTGGGATTAACCAAAGATAGCCTGATTGTATTTGTCATTCTTTATTCTGTCTCATGGAAGTTTTACTGTGCCACACTTTTCATCCTTGCATTCGTATATTTGTCTTCTCTAATTATCTTTTTTATATACTGTTATGACTGAAATCATGACTTTGTTCCATTAAGTCACCAAAAATCAAACAGAAAAGTCTATCAAAACATAGCAGTCAGCTACAGTTTTATTCTGTGGAAAGAGAAAAGCTATTCTATTTTAATAATTTTAATTTGTTTCTGTGACAAAGATTCATTTGTGCTAGTTCCCTTTTAAATTCAAAAGATATTCAAATGACACCATTTAATATTTCTCTTCTGGTTCTGTTATCTGCTGCCACGTAGATTGCGTAGCCTAGGAAACCTGCAACTAGCCCCGGAGATATAAAGTGGCTGAGCTCTCTTCCCTTTTCTGCCTCTGACTTATTTTATGTAAACTGGTAAGTCACTTACCCACTTTGTACCTACGCATCTGAAAAATAAAGTAGATAATGATTGTCAACAAACAATGCCTGCTCTCTACCTGCTGAGCATCAGTTCTGTCACCCTGTCACCGCACACGGCTAAGAGCACTCTTGGCTCAGCGAGGGAGGCACAAACCAAAAGACAGAGAATGCCTCTCCAGTTGCTGATATTTTTTAAATAAATTCATCTGCTGTATGTCATGTCTTTGAACAGTGATACAAATGCCAAAGGTTTTTAAAATGTTAAAAATCAAGATCAACCCTGGTGTTTCTTTTATTGTTTCTCAGACAGGTGTCAGGGCAGCTTCTTCCCTTCAGTCTGACGTTGGTCTCTAAGCTGGGCTTCCACCACGCCAGGGCAGAAATCCAAGGCTGGCGGCCGTCCCAGAGCCACTGCGCCTCCGGCTGCTTCCGGGGCGGGAACCTGCAGAGGCTGTATTATGCCCCAGGATTGGGAACACAGGCCAACCTCAGCTCAGATATTGCCTCTGCTTTTTATTCACTAATCCTACAACCTTGAAGAAGTTGAGCAAGTTCAGTAATCTCTTTGAAACTCAGTTTCTTCATCTACCAAATGAGAGTATTTAACAGTACCAACCTCATAGAGTTAATGGTATATAAAATTAGGTAAGGTAATGTGTGAAAATCACCTGTTCAGTTTAGCACATGGTAAACATTTAAATAACTGTGTATAATGGTGAAAAGATTAAAGTCCTTTCCTATTAGTTTTTATTTCTGCTTTACTAACAACCACCCTGAGAGGTATTGGTTACTGGTCCTTGACTGTGGATGGACATTTGCATTGGCCATGCTCTGAATATTCCCGGAGAATGAAGATAAGCATCTTTATCTTCACCTTGCCTCTCTCTGCATCTCTGGAAAAAGCCTCTCTTCAACTTCCCTGAATCACTCCCTCCAATTTCCCACATGTATGACATCAAGGTTTTGGGTTTGAAAATTATTACAAATGATTCTCTTTTCAATATATTTAATCCCCTGCTCCACTGACCCTGCCCTGTTTCTCTTGACTTGCCGGGACTCTCTAGATCAATAGTACAAAATTCACTTTCATGTGTAATGTCAAGGCATCATTTGTGATGATAAATTTATATAGAAAAAAAATGGCAGGAAAAAAAAGACCTTTTACTGATTTTCCAAAAGTTGGAGATAGTTTATTAAATGACTAGTCCACTATGTCCTTTCTCTTTTAGCTGAAAATTAAACTGATGTGGATTTTTCTTAGCACATGATAACAGAAATACTCTGGGATAAAATGGAGGGAATTGTTTTCAAAATGTATTCACAAGATAAAGTAGAGAAGATTGTCTTTCCTTGTCTGATTTTCTTTGTAATGCTTCTCTATCATGGCCTAAGTTTAGATGAGGACTCAGAGGAAAAAGGGAAGAATGGCTGAAATTGAATACAAAGACTTTACAAAGGGCTTCATATCAAAGCAGTGTAGTCTACCTTGGAGAAAGTCAGACTTGGACCTGGAGAACTTAATGTGCTTTCCAGATAAATCCTTACACATGCCTCAGTGTTAATTAGAAAATTATTTCTGTCCTTCTGCTGTGTTGCCCCCACGTAAAAACTATATCTCTCCCATGGAAAAACCACCTCTTTACCTCTTTATTTCATTAAGCTCCTACCTGTGGAGGTAGGAGTCTTTGAAAAGACTACCCAGCTGAGAACAAGCAAAGTCTGTTTATTCAGAGCTTGCTATAGCAAAGGAATCAACCACTGCCTCTTGCTTTGCAGATATGCAAAGGCAGGCAGAGGAGGGAGAAAACTTTTTTGTGGCAAAAAAGGGAAGCTTCAGGTAGGCCCTGATTGGAAGTTGTTGGCCTAGAGACACTGTTAAGGAACTAACTACAAGAAGGGCTCCCACATGATAGGCTGGGGTACCTATTTGTCTTTGGTTGATCCTAAACTGGAAGTGGAAACAGTTAAGGAAGCTATCAATTATTAATCAAGTCTTGCCTATTTGAGGCCAGTTGATTTAAGGGTTATTGTTTGGTTTTAGGGGTTGTTACTAGCCACACTTGTCTGATTTCCTATCACTCCGACTTATGGATAGCAGGCTGGCTTCCTGGCCTTGTTAGTGAATGGGTTAGTAACCTGAACTAGCTGCTGAAGATGTGAGGTTGGAGTTTTTCTGCATCTGGCCACTGTCCATTTGTATATCCCATTTCCCATAGCTAGAGGGTGATGTTGTGTCTTTGGGGAACTAGCCAGAGAGACGTTATCTCCTGGGTTATCTGTGTTCTGAAACCATTTAAAGTTCCCTGGATGACAGATGCACATTAAAACCCTTTCCACATGTGGGGCATGTGGGGCAGAGTGTAAAAGTTAGGTCAAGATCCAGGGCCCAAGAAGAGCATCAAATGTATACACACAGGTTACAATCATGGACAAAAGTAATAAATAAAAAGTCACAAATGTGTTTCTGTAGCACAAGGAGACTCAGAGAGATTTAAGTGGTATTTTCAAATATTTAGAGACTATAATGAGGAAGAGGTCTCCAGCACATCCACCTGAGAGTAGTCAGCAGAAATAACAGGGGGATAAACGCAGTGCAAATGGACAGAAGGTCTTCCCAAATACTAGAGCTCCCTCACACTGCCATGAACTGCATCCTGAAGAAGTTTCTTTCCATTGGTGGACTCTAGCAGCAAGATCATCTCTGAAGACTGTTGTGGAGGGGGCCATGCAGAAGACAAAGGGTGGCTTCTGATTCTGGGTCTGTATTAATCTAAAAGTTAGGGCAAATCTTGCCATTTCCAATAAATGATGAATTGGATATTGATGGAAGAGTGGCGATCAGGTGATGTGGAGTAAGTGACCAATGAATTATTGAATGGCAAGAGAGAAGATTGGGGAAATGTATCTAAGAAGAAACAAGGAAAAGAGGAGGTAGGCAGGAGGGAGAGTTATAGACAAAGAGAAAAAGAGCAGAAGTAGAGAAGAATGAATGAACACGAATAAACTGTGGAAAATAGAAAAGCCACACCTAGAATTAAGTGTAAGAAAAGTCAGGGGCTGCCGGGAGCTAAACCCCGGGGGGCTGTTTCTTCCTGCAGCTTCTGGGTGGTTGGCCACCTCTCACACATAACACACAGTGGGAATCTGAGTAGGTTGTTACATGTCCCTGATTCCTGAGTCCAGACCTTTCTGTGGGTCTCCATTTATGTGGATTGCTGGGGGCTGCAGTTCAAGGGCACTAGAGACAATCATCAGGGGGAATTTACAAGCTACAGAAGCAATCCCTGGATTGAATTGCTGACATTCTGCCAACCCACTATCTTCAGGAATTTTTTTTTCTACGCTCACTTTCTGTAATTAATCATTATTCTCTATGATTAGTTGAGAGAGCAGATGCACATTTTAGGCATCCCATTTGGGGATGCAATCTGAACAGGGTAGCGCAGTCTTGCCTAAGCAAAATGGAAGGTGAGGGAAGTCCAAATATTTACTGTGTATTGGGCCCAGCACTGGGCCAGGCATTCTATACACAAACATTGCTTCATTTAATCCTCTTCCCTAGGAGAGTAATTATCTCAGTTGCTTAAGTGAAGAAAATGAGGTTTGGTGTGGCCTAGTAACTTACAAATGTACTGTAGTTATTAATGGGCAGAATCAGGGTTTAAAATCAGATTTCTATGACTGCAAGTCCACAGTAGGGACTGTAAGAAGCAAACAACAAACCCCCCAAAAATAAACCACACATATGTGTATACACCTTAACTAATACTTGAAAAAAGTTAAAATATAATGAGTTAATGAAGTAAAGAATATAAATTTCATTTTTGTATTTTGTTGATATGGAGGTGAGAATTATTTTTTAATAAAAATGGGGTCAGACATTCTGATAACAACTATTAAACCTTCATATGGCATTCTATGTTTTTTTTCCACAATTTACAAAAAGCTATAGAGAACCTAATATGGCAGAATATTATTGAGACTTTATTTTTGTTCATTTTCTAATTCAAGGTTTATCATGAAAGAATGAAAGGAAACTTCCTCCTAGCAACACCTCTATCTCTTGATAGAAGAGATGATTTGTTTGCTTTTTCCCAAAGACACTTAACATCTTTCATATGTTTCAGTGTGAAAAAAAGGTTTCTAGGCAGAGAGAACTATCTAGAAGGTGGAAAATAAGAGCCTTTGTTGTAGAAAACATAGGTCCAGGAAGAAATTAGACTAGCTTATCCCAGAATGGCTTCAAAATGTGTCAAGAGAGATGGCCCTACCCCTGCGTTAGTTATTAGTGCTATTCACCACATATTTCTGACTCTCCATCCAGGCACTCTGATCAGTGAGATGTGAGTGGGGATGAAGCTTTCAGTGGTGTGGGGTCTCCCTTTCTCTCTTCCTTCTCTGATTCTGACCCACGCATTTCAAGATAGTGGCTGCTGAAGCAACTTAGTCCTACAGGCAGGACTGTGCAGAGCAGAGCCCTTAGCAGGCCTGCAATGAACAGAAAGCACGACAGTGTCATAAACATTGGTTGTTTTAAGCTCCTGAGCTTCGGTGGTTGATCGCTACCCCAGCATAACCTAGCAAATCATGACTGATGTACTCTGGAAGGTTGACTATCCTGGCCAAGAGGACACAGAGCTGTGTTTGTCAGCATGCAAGTATGTATGGTTATGAATGTGGGTGCACACCCACGCCTTCTCAGTCGAGTAACAAGCTAATGATGATGAATGAATACTTGCTAGGCTAGCTGAAGGGAGCAAGAAGACCCTTCAGCGTAGAATATGCAATCAATTATAGTTGGAGATAAAGGACATAAAATCAGAGTGACAACATTGAAGTAAACTAAAAATCAATAACAGAAAACTGTCTGCAGTTATTTAAGTTAATAGCTAATCCTGTCATTGTAAGTTATGAAGCTAATAGCCAATCCTGTCATTGTATGGATGGAAGAACCAAGGTTCAGAGAAATAAAAAGAAGCTGCTCAGAGACACACAGCCAACCTCCGGATTCCTAACCTACTTTCTCCCTTTCTCCCTTACTTCTTTTGCAGTTTTTCATATGTACACTATTTTTTATTGCTCTTCTTTTATCCCACATTTTCCTTCTAGTTTATTTTTGTTTTTAGATCAATACAACTGTTAGTATTTTTCTCAGAAAATATCTGTAGGCAGTAAATGCTTTAATTTTATATTGGTTTTATATATACCACACAAAGGTTCAATAGTTACCCATATTCTTCAAATCCTCACCCCAACTAGTATAGTTACTATCTGTCAACATACAAAGATGCAACACAATCATTGGCTGTATTCTCCATGCTGTTCTACTAACCCTGTGACCAACTTATATTATGATTGAAAAATTCGTGCCCTTTTATCCCCCCCAACTTCTCCACCCACCCATCCCAACCCTCCCCAATGGTGGCCATCAGTCACTTCTCAGTGTCTATGAGTCTACTACTATTTTGTTCATTTTGTTTGTTTTGCTTTTACACTCCACAAATAAGCAAAGTTATATGGTATTTGTCTTTCTCCACCTGGCTTATTTCACTTAGCATAATACCCTCTAGGTTCATCCATGTTGTTGCAAATCGCAGGATTTCTTATTTATGGCTGAGTACTATCCCATCGTGTATAAGTACCACATCTTTTTATCCATTCATGGACACTTTGGTTGCCACCACATCTTGTCTATTGTAAATAATTCAGCAGTAAACATAAGGGTGCATGCATCTTTTTGAATCAAGGATTTTATTTTCTTCAGGTAAATTCCTAGAAGTGGAATTACTGGGTCAAATGGTATTTCTATTTTTAGTTTAGAACCTCCATAATGCTTTCCACTATGGTTGCACCAATTCACATTCCCACCAACAGTGCAGGAGGGCTCTCTTTTCTCCACATCCTCACCAACACTCATTTCTTGTGTTTTGAATAGTGAACTGGTGTGAGGTGAAACGTCATTGTGGTTTTGATTTGCATTTCCCTGATGATGAGTGGTGTGGAACATCTTTTCATGTGCCTGTTGGCCATCTATATCGTTAAAATATATCCTTTTAGATCAGTCTTTTCCATCTAAAGTCTGTCTTTTCTAATTTCTGGGAAATTAAAGGATTAAATAACTAAAAGATTAAATTCTCAACCTTAACCTCTTTGAATATTACCTTCCAGCTATTTTCTCCTTTGGTCACTGTTATTTGTTACACGTTGAAATTTCTCATTCTGCTCTCCTCTAAACTTCCATTCATTTCACTTCTGCTTATCTTTCCATCTGTACCAGGTTATGCCCTGGAAGATCTCTCCCATCTATCTTCCAGTTAACTGATTCCCTTTCAGATCTGTCACCTTCATTGATTAACCTATGTATTTTCATTAAATCTGTATTTCAATTACCATCTGTTTTTACTGGTTCTCTGTTTGATCCTTTCCATGGCAACCCATTCTTATTTCACAAACTCCTGTTTTTATTATACATGCCATTTTTTTCTCTTTAAATCTTTTGTACATTCTTCCTTCTTTTACATCCTTTTCCGTTTGCCCAATTATTTCTAGTTCCACAAGTATCAGATTTCCTAATTATAGGTTTCTAGATTTTCTTTTCACATGTGTTGAAATTTAGATGTGAGTTTATCTTCAGCAGGAAGGATGTTCAGCAGCAGTCTTGCAAGGGTCTCTGGAGGTCACTCTCATATTTTAACCTACAAAGGCCCTACAAATGTAGTTTCATAGTCACTTTTATCAAGATCCTGTAAGGCCTTTGATTTCAAATCAGTTTTTCCATTGGTTTTCCATGACAGTGTTTTATTCACAGTCTGGGTCCAGAAACTGCTCATCTGAGTGCATTTTCAAGGTGCCCAGCTTTACACAGTTTGTTCACTCCTGTTCCCTGCTAGTGTGGAAACTCCACCTGCTAAGGCTTCTCTTCGCTGCTGATTGCTCTGAGGACCACTCAGATCTTCCTCCAACATACCATATGTAGCAGCAGGGAATCCCAAAGAAAAGGATGGGCAGGCAGTGGAAACTTAGGGTAGAAGTTGACTTCTTTTTAAGGTCAGTCATTTCTCACATGAATGATCATACAGACTAGGTATATTCTACCTTCCAGGGCAGTTATAACTATTAGAAGTTATTAAATAAATTAATGTATGCACAGTGTTATAATGGAATATTAGAGGGAACTCTCAGTGGTAAATTTGGATCAGAAACCCAATTCAATTGGAAATATATTGGCTCAATTAACTGAAAAGCCCAGGGTTGGGATGGCTTCAAGTAGGATTCAGCTGTCCTCAGGAATCTGCCTTTCTCTCTCTGAGTTCCGTTTTGTTATATCTTTCCAAAGCAGACTTTCTCAGGGGTTGTGAAGTACAGGTCCATGTTGGATATTTTATCTGGCCAGCATGGGTATTTTGTGGGTAAAACAGACTTGGATATGATGCTCAATTGGCCTGAACTAGGTCGTGTGGAAATCCCAAGGAAACCACCATGATGCTGTGTGGCTAGACCCAGCCACGAGTTCAGGCCCACAGCACTGGGTAGGAGTCTGGGTGGCAAGGGTAGCCCACCTGGAGTAAATCGAATGAGGACAGGTGAGGTTCAGGAAAAAGGAGAAGAGATGCCAGTGTCAGGTGAAAACACTGTTTACTATCACCCATGACTGGTACCTAGTACCTGTCCATCAAATTAGAGTTGGTAATGTTTTTGTTATTACTGTTGAATCAGAGATGCTGGACATCTGTGTGTCCACTTCTGCTGCATTTCTTCTAAATTCTCCTGGATTTGCCTGCAGCTGGCTCTATACCCCCAGGCTCTGACCCAATTATGCTTGAGACAGGAGTATGTGATGCATCATGCAGTCTAATGAGGGGATTTAGCACTAATTTAGGGTTTAGGCCCAGGAATGAATCCTGAATCTGTCATGTACAAACCTGAACAAATTGCAAGTTATTAAACCTCATTTTTCCTTTATTTTTCTATTTGGAAGATGGTGCCAATAATAATCTTACCAGGTTGTTCTATGTTTTAGAAATAATACATGATAAATTCCAGCACAGCATCTGGCCATGAGGTAAAATAGTGCTTTCAGAGCATTTAGCCTAATTCCTGACATATAACTAGTGATCAACAAAGAGCAATTATTGTAATCAGCATTCCTTAAGCACTGGTTATCACTATTCTTATTGTAACTTTAGTCTATGACCCTGTAGACCTCAGAGTTAAGAGTTAAGATCACTAGGCTACTCTGTTACTCCCAATAGACTGGCTATTAATGATCTAGCTGCCAATCAGACACGAGTCTGGGTTCTCCTAGATACCCACATGGTGGCTTTTCATGGCGACTTGCCCAATCAGTGCTTATCCAGACTTGTGAGAAGAGTTCTATCTCCATGCCATAATTTAAACCAATTTCCTTATCATAGTGTTTATTATCCTATGTTATAATGGCTTGTTTGCTCTTCCAATAGATAGAAATCTTCATAAGGCAGAGTGGTTATATCCTGCCATATTTTTGTATGTTTCCCTATTTTTGCCATGTTTCCCAGCACCTAGCATATCTGGCAAATAGTAGGGTTCCAGATGACATCTGTGGCATGAATGAGTAAATGGCTCAACCAATGAATCAATAAGTGATTCATGAGTGCTACAGGGAGCAGGATGCTTTGCTAGTGGTGCCATACTAGTTTTCGATTTCCTAGGGCCAATGGTTACTGCATCACACCTGATTTCACAGCACATTTGGGTGCTGAGCATCCTGTGGCTGCATCCCTTGACCCTTACATGATGTGCCCAGGGTGCTGAGCTCAGACAGGGTTCATTATCTTCCTCCCCGGATGGAAAAGCCCCATGTTTCCCAAGTCATGGCAGCATGTGAGTGTCTGTTGTGTATAGTGTTTATTTGTTTTAGAAACCACTTAGGAAAAAAACTTTCCCACTGTAGTTTTCAATACCACAGGAATTTGACACAATGCCAAAAATATTAAACATAATTAGAGTAGCTCTTGCATGTTTAGTATTGTTCCAGGAACATTTTTTTCCTCAAAGGTATTTTGACTAGAATGCTCTTCTGCACAATAGTAACTGACATCAAAGTTATGTCTGATGTACTCAAACCCATTTAAATTACTGATTCCTCATTAAGATCTCCTTCTAGGGTGGGCTTAGGATCAATGATTCTGAATGCAATTTATGAATAATTCCTATATAAATCAAGGAAGATTTTAACAAGTTAAAAGGTAAGATCAAATGGAGTTCTAGAAAGATTGATTGCTACATTGGAGTCTATAAATTTGAAGTGTATTCTTTTAAATGTCATTAATTATATCTATGTGTGCTATTTACAGGTGGCTTCAATCATGAATATCCAAAGTCATTTAAGTTTCATTTAGAAGGTTTTATGAAAACATCACAGATAAATTTTATCTTTTTATGTGCTTATCTGGCTTGAATTTGATTTTACTTACATGTTAATTTTACTGTTATTCTATTGAATATTTATGTAGTAAGTTTCTCCTCAATTCTTTGTAGAAAATACTCATTCCCATAAATTTGCTAAGTCAAGGAGTTGTACACTAAGACATAAAGTCAAGGTCCAGTGACATACTTTTATGCCAGGTCATAATGTCTGTAAAATAATAATACTTTTTATTTAGTTATACATTGCTTTCTTGAAAACACCCCATTAATGAGTTTTATTGCAATGCATATGGTTTGGAGATGGCACAAAAGAGCTTGCTCTCTGCCCACAAAGAAATTTCTCTGTCAAAACACGAGGTTAGGACCCAATGGTGTTCACATTGATTTATGGAAAGGCAGGAAGCATCTTTAAACAAGACAGGTAAAGCTGCAACACTTTCAGATGGCCAGAAATGGAAGCCAGGCTGCACTTCCTGAGTTAAAGCACTCCTCCCAACACTTCTCCTTCACTTCTGTTCTTCCCCCAGATTAGAACCTTGGCTATGGCTCAGCCTGGTGTGGGGTGTTTACCTTCTGATCTCCACGCAGGCACTGTGTCGACATTTCATAGTGAACGAGCTGACTACAAACACCATTCGCCATGGCTCTCACCTGGTTCACCTTCCACATGTCTCCTGAAGGGATGGTATGGATGCTGTTCCCTAAACATACCTGAAGTGGATCTTCAGACCAAATATGTCATAAAGAAGCATAAAAACAGACACACAGATCAGTGGAATAGAATACAGAGCCCAGAAACAAACCCACACTTAAACGGCCTATTAATCTATGACAAAGGAGATGAGAATATACAATGGGGAAAGGACAGTCTCTTCAATAAATGATGCTGAGAAACATGCTACATGCAAAAGAGTGAAATTGGACCATTATCTTATACCATACACAAAAATTAAAAATAAACTTAATAAAAAGAATGGATTAAAGACCTAAATATAAGACCTTGAACCACAGAAGAAAACATAGGCCTTAAACTCTTGGATATCAGCCTTAGCAATTTTTTCTGATATGTCTCCTCAGACAAAGGAAACAAAAGCAAAAATAAGCAAGTAGGATGACATCAAACTAAAATGCTTCTGTGGAAAGAAAAAACTATCAACAAAACAAAAGGCAACATACTGAATTGGAGAATATATCTGCAAATGAAACATATGATAAGGAATCAACATACAAAAAATATAAGGAACTCATACAATTTAACATAAAAAAAGTCTAATTTAAAAATGGACAGAGAACCTAAATAGACATTTACCCAAAGAAGATATACAGATGACAGACAAATGAAAATATGCTCAATATCACTAATCATTAGGGAAATGCAAATGAAAACCACAATGAGGTGTCACCTCACACCAGTCAGATGATCACTATCCAAAAGACAAGAAATAACAAGTGTTGGCAAGGATGTGGAGCAGTAGGAACCCTCATGCAACCTTCAAAGGGAATGTAATTCCACTTTTGGTTATTTACCCAAAGAAAACAGAAACTCTAATTCAAAAAGATACATGCACCCTTATGGTTTTTGCAGCATTATTTATAATAACCAAGATATGAAAGCAACCTAAGTATCCACCAATAGATGAATGTATAAAGAACATGTAGTATGTATACACAATGGAATATTATTTGGCCATAAAAAAGAAAGCCTGCCATTTGCAACAATGTGGATGGGCCTAGAGGGTATTCTTTTAAGTGAAATAAGTCAAACAGAGAGAGACAAATATCATATGGTTTCACTTATATGTTGAATCTAAAACACAAAATAAGTGAACAAAGAAACAAAAACCCTGACACATACTCACAAATGCAGAGATCAAACTGGTAAGTTGCCAGAGGGGAGGGAGGGTGGGAGGATGGGCAAAACAGGTGAAGGGGATCAAGAGGTATAAACTTCTAGTTATAAAAATAAATAAGTCGCAGAGATGAAAGGTATGGCTTAGAGAATATAGTCAATAATATTGTGATATGTTGGTATGGTGACAGTTAGTAAGTGTACTTATAGTGAGCATTTTGTAATGTATATAAATGTCAAATCACTATGTTGTGTACCTGAAAAAAAGGAAAATAAAATTTGAGAGGGGGAAAAATAGAATTACTGGGAACTAAACTAGTATTGGAGAATTGAATCTATACAATTATCTTTAGCAACCGAATTTAAGGCATATATGTGCTAATGTGTCATATATAGATATGTGGGGGTGTGTATCACAAACATTACACAGACACAAAATGAATTACAATTATAGTTGTACCATATAATAATGATTCTTGGACTTTGGTGAAAGGACCCTTTTGAAAATATGATGAATGATATGGACCTTCAGTGCAGTAAATTTTATTTATACAAAATTTGGCTGCCAGGGATTCATAGACTGTTTGAGAAATGCAATAATAAGTATATGCATATGCACTTTATTGCATATTCAATGCCTTTAGAGGAAGATACAGTCACCAGACTAAATAACAAGGTAAATGTTGAAAATGTCTTCTCCTTTTATTTTCCTATTAATAGTCTCTGTTGTGATTGTGTGAAGTGGATTGTTAGTGGTGAGGCATGAAGTAGGATAGGGAACTGTAAATATGTTGCATTGCAGAAAAAGACTTGGATTACATACAATTTTGAAAAAGCTCACTTATGAGCCAAATTTGAGGACTTTCATTCCCTAAATGCATGTTGGCAGGCATGATGATGTTGGGAAATCCTGATTAGAATATTCTACCCAAACAGTCCTCTAACTTTATTCCTTTTCCCCAGATCTTAGAAGCACTGTAGTTACTGAGGGACCTGTATCAGGAGGACCCACGGGTCAGCAGCTTACCAGGTGGGTAAAAAAGATAAGGCAGGGATATGTAAAATGGACTTTCCCCCCTGATTTCCTCATTCTTCTATTGGAAATGATACTATAATAAACTCACATTAAAGACCCCATCTGAGATTTATTTATGATTTTTTGAGAATTAATTTTTTCACCTCTCATGAGTAGGTGTTATGTGTTTTGTATGTGGGTGTTATGCATATGGGTGCAGCCCATTGCATGCTGAGGTGGTCTAACTGCACTGCAGACCTTCTATGAGCCAGTCTGCAGCAAAGCAAACATGAAACAATTTGCCTTACAGAAGACAGAAATTATGCCTTAGGGGAAAAGGCAGATCACAAGACCAACTGTCACAACTCTCTATTTCCTAACCTTCATCCAAGTCCAAAGCAGCTCTGAAATAGAAATGGCTAGAATGGAGTTTTTTCTGACATACAGCCCTACCTTGATGTCTAAAACTGTTATCTATTTTCTTTGCAGGAAATCAAAGTTACTTTTTAAATTTTCCTTCAGTGTAATACACAGATATACTTTTGTTCTATAGCTATGTCAGAAGGTACTAATCATAAAAGAGTAATTCAGAAGCATAATACTCAATATGTATTTAAAAGGAGTTTCTGGTGAATGAAGAGTTTAAAAGTTGTGAGTTGCTTTTTCATGGCAAAGTGAAACAAAGAATGTTCACATTACCAAATCAATGTCAATGCCACTGTATTGTGAATGTGACTATTCTACAGAATGTCTTATGGAGAAAACTCAATGTAGTTCAAGTCCCATTCTTCTACTTGTACCCTAGGAAGATATTTATCTGTATACCCATTCAATTCACATGAAAAATGTACATCTCATTATTGTAATGCATGAAGGAAAATGAAGATAGACATTTCCATTTTGATAGAGGGCACTATGACAGACAAGTACCAAATTATTTAATGTCTCATTCTTGTTTTCTGACCTCCTGCAGTACCAACGTGCTTATTCAAGATACGCACTCTACCTAAAATGCCCTTGCCTTGAAGTGCTATTATTCAACCATTTCCTGGCAGTTGCTGTAGCAATTCAGCATATTAGTAGGAATAACTAATCTCACATGGCTTACCCAATTTTGACTCCATTTTCTTTGCTTTTTTCATCTTAAATCCTCCCAATATCAGATCAAGTTGATTTTTACTTTTCTTACCAATACCTGTACCCTCAGATATTATGACCCATAATTTCATTTGATCAAGCAATTCCCAGTTTCTGAATCTTCCAAATCATGTGTTATAAATGGATAGTTCAGAATTTAAAAAGTATTCCCACAGAGAAATCATGCAATCAAATGGTGCTTATTGTCTGAAACCTAAGCAGATTAATCTGCTACTCTATGAGAAAGTATAGTGCTATGTGAGGTGCTGAAGAACTTAATTCACAATTGTTTCTGAAGAAAAGGGATCTCCAGTTGCAGCTGCAGAATCACAGCCCATCCAGCAGCCTCTGTGATAGCAGAAGTGGGACCCCTGGCTCCCTCCATTTCTAGGACACCGGGGGCAGCTGTCAAGGGAGGAAGCCTGGCAGGTCTGCATGGTAGGCACGGATCTCCAGGTAATTAGAGAGTCAAGACATCAGTGACAGGTGAGCTGGGAGGCATATATACTAGGACAGCACTGGGACACTAGTAGGAGCTCACCAGTTTGCCATCTCTTCTCTCTTCCCCTTCCTGCCTCCCCAGCCTAGTTTTTGCCCTGTAAGGGTCTCTGGGAAGGTTGTGGGCATCCTCGGGTGGGTATAACCTGGTCACAGGTTAGCATTTTCCTAACACGCTTCTGTTCTTGTCTTCCTGACCACGAGCCTTTATCAGCAGTATTGCTGCTCTTAGCAGAAAGCTGTTTGAAACCTGAATATATTAAAATGCTTTAAAATCAAAGTTCAAATAGCTCTTTAGGCATGCCCACATTTTATGTCTGTGCATACCTTAACTGCTTGAAGATTATTAACAGCTACTTGCTTGAACAAGCATTTTGACTTCAAAAGCCATACAAAGAGTGAAAAGCTAGACACCAGAATGCCATATTGCAAAAAGGAGTCACATGTGGGAAGGGGGAATACAATTTTGAATTAGGTTATAGAATATATAAAAATACATAAAGCCCTAATAACGTACTCCTTTCCTAGGGTATAGACTTAGTCTTTTTAATAACTTTTTATTTTGGAATAATCTTGGACTTGCAGAGATAGTATGGTTTCCATGATCCCTTCACGTGGCTTCTCCTGTCAACATCCGGCATCACCATGGCACACTTGTCAACTAAGAACCTGCCATCAGTGCATCGCTAACAAGGAGAGCCCAGGATTTTGCCCAGTTTCCAAGGTCCCACTCAGGAGAGAGAGCTGCATTTCAGCTTCCCATCTCCTTTGTCTTGGGTCAGGTTTCAAACAGCTTTCTGCTAAGAGCAGCAACACTGCTGATAAAGGCTCGTGGTCAGGAAGACAAGAACAGAAACGTGTTAGGAAAATGCTAACCTGTAACCAGGTTATACCCACCCGGGGACGCCCACAACCTTCCCAGAGACCCTTACAGGGCAAAAACTAGGCTGGGAGGCAGGAAGGGGAAGAGAGAAGAGATGGCAACTCCTACTAGTGTCCCAGTGCTGTCCTAGTATATGCCTCCCAGTTTCTGTCTTTCCTTGTCTTTCATGGCCTTGACAGTCTGGAGGAGGACTGGCCAGGAATCCAGACACTCTGGTTTGTCTGTGCTTTACTGGGATTATGGGTTTGGAACAAATACCACAGAGCTGAAGTCCCCCTTTTGTCAGTTTTCCAGAGGTGCGTGACATTTGTGTGGCCTCCTTGGTGCTGAGAACCTTCCCTCAGCTGAGCGAGTGTCTGCCGGGGCTCTCTGCTGTGTAATTGCCATTTTCACCTTCCCTGTTTTATTATTTGGAAATAGTTCACCATGCCTAGTCCCCAAGAAGTGGGTGGGGGGAGTTGAGCTCCATCTCCTGGAGGGGGAGTATTATTTGGAATTTTTCAATAAGGCAGAGTTGCCTCTTCTCTCATTGATTTGTTTATTCAGTCATTTGTTTATATCAGTATGAATTCATGGATATTTATTTCACACTTTGGTTTATAATTGAACTTGGTTTAAAGGTCTTCAGACCCAACCCCCATCTTCCAGACGAAGCAAACAGTGCTCTGGGACAGAGTTGCCTTGAGTCCGGGTGGGAAGCTGAGCATGCCCAAGGGAGGCCCCACAGTGAGGCAGTGATGATGCATCGCCCAGTGCAGCCTTAGTACCGGCCTCTCCCTCAGACCCCTTTGACCAGCAGCCCACAAAGCCACCGCTCTTATCACTTGGTGCTGTACTGGCTGGCTAGCCGTGGCCTCAGCCAGCTGGCACACAGAGTGCTGTGACTCAGACACCTGCTCTGCTCTCATCTCTGTCTCATAAGGGACCCTGGACATAGCCTAATAAAAACATCAAGCCCCTTGCTTGCCTGTGTTTTATTGAGAAATGAAGCACTCTATCCTTGGCTTTGATCCATGGAGAGAAGGGAATTTAACAAATGTATGTCCCCAAGTCCCGAATTATGTCTGTTCTCCAAAAAAACACTAGTTCATCAAATAATGGCTAAAGTATTCAACTGCCCATCAGAAAAAATTCGAACAAGTTTCATTTCTTTTTTTGTAATTGAAAGAACATAGGTTTGTTTGTATTTCAGCTTTCTTTTTTTTTGTCTAAATGGTTTTCATATTAGAACTTGAACTTCAGAACTTTAGAATGTTACTACATACTAAAAAATGTATTTAGTGCTGACAATAAGAGATATTAGTAAGCCCTCAAAGCCTGCTCTGTAAAGGTCTATTATGTGAATCAGAACATACTATTTCATAGGTAGAGATCAGAGATTGAGTAGGGAATGATTGTGTTTAGGTAACAGAATTAGGCTGAGCAAAAAAATTTTTTCTTTTCCTATGGAAATTATCCTAAGAATCTCTGAGGACCTTATATGTGCAAGCACCTGAAATGAAGAAATAGATCAAAGTACAGGCTGCATTGTGCATCCCTTCTGCAGGAGAAGGAGAGAACACATCTCCTGATTCCCTACCCTCCTCCCTCGCCCACATCTCCAGGCCCACAACCTCTTGTGGATCCCACGTGAGAACTAAGACTACCACGAGCATGGGTGTGTTCAGAGACAGATTTACTCTGAATTCTGCCCATTTCTTATGACAGCAGAGCTTCAGCAAATTACTTAAACATTTGAAAGCCTCAGCTCCTCTATCTGTATAATGGGGGTAATAGCACCCCTCTAATCAGAGCTTTTGTGGAGATGAAGTGACATGATACACAATGCTTTGCAGGGGACCTAGAACATAATAAGAGTTGAATAAATGGCAGCTCAGTTTTGTTGGAAAGAAACCCCAGGCTTCAGGCTATCCCTGGGTATCAGTGTATCAGTAAAGAATAATGTCAGGCATCTACCCATTGCAAAAAAGCTCTCACAGAGTCAGTCAGAAAACACATTATTTATTAGCATTGTTCACAGATTTAGTCTTGACTGAAGAGTTCTGTGCTTCAAAGTGAGAAACTTTTCTGCTATGAGTAAGCTGATTTCCTCTTATGAAGTCTCGAAGCTGATGAAAATTAAATTAATGGAAGAGGACAATAGCAAGAAAACTATGTCAGAGCCTGTGGGATCATATTGCAGATAATAAAGTCATGGCAGAGAGAACTGCTGGCTCCTTCCCCTGACTCTTTTCCAAGGAGGAGAGTCTCTCTCTCAAAAGAAGAGATGACAGATGGAGGGCTGTCCAGAGACAGGAGGGATAATGAGCCAGAGAACTGGAAGCCATGGAGACTTGGTGAGACAGATCTTGGGACAAGGGAGAAAGAGTGGTTTGGGGCTGTTGTATGTTCAGGGGATCCCAGAATGCTGTAATTATAATTTCTTTTAAAATTAGAAAAAAAATGAATATAGTAATAATTAATATATAATAATGAACAGACTTATTATATTAGCCTTTATATGAACATAACTATAAAGCATTTAATTTTTTTTTTAGTGACAACACAGGGAAAAATGTCCAGGGCCCATGGAAGTCCTCATGTGGGCCTGGAAAGAGCCAGAGATGTGGAAGCTGCCTTAAGAAAAGGTAATTTGGGAGAAACAGAGATAAAGCAGATATTTAACTTCTTCATAATACCACTTCCAAAAATGTCTGATCTGAACTGAACTACGAGGGAAGATCAAATATAAAGGGACTTTCTACAAAACAACAGGCTCAAGTTCTTAAAAAATATCACCAACACACACGCACTGTTCATAGTAGCATTGCTCAACATAACCAAGATATGGAAAGAACCTAAGTGTCTGTCCATGGATGAATGGATAAAGAAGATGTGGCATATATACTAGAGAATATTATTCTTCTGTGAGAAAGAAGAAAATACTGCCATTTGCAGCCACATGGATGGACTTGGAGGGCATTTCACTAAGTGAAATAAGTCAGATAGAAAAAGACAAATACTGTATGATCTCACTTATATGTGGAATATAAAAAGCCAAACTCATAGAAACAGAGACTAGAATGATGGTTACCAGGGGCAGATGGGGGTGGAAAAATGGAATATTGATCAAGGAGTGCCAACTTCTAGTTGTAAGATAAATAAGTTCTAGGGATCTAATGAACAGTGTACTGACAGTTAATAACACTGTATTACATATTTGAATGTTTCTAAAAGAGTAAATCCTAAATGTTCTCACAGAAAGAAATGGTAATTATGTGATGTGATGTAGGTGAAGTTAACACTATGGTGGTAATCATTGTGCAATTTATAAGTGTATTAAATCAATATATTGTATATGTAAACTTACACAATGTTATATGTCATTTATATCTCAGTAAAGCTGGAAAAACATCAGCAATGTGAACCATGTAACCGGTAAAGGAGACTGGAGAAACACTAGGCAGGAGACACGATTTTGCAAGACTGAGCAGGAAGAGTTTACAACAGCGACACGCTGCGGCAGCGAGAAGCGGAAAAAATCAGAAGCCTGTATTTAGAGTCAGGATGGCATCTGTCTTCCCTCACTTGCAACTGATAGGCTATAAACTCCCAGGGTTTGCTTTTTGTTTGCATGTTTGTTTGTTTTTGACAATTTGAATGTGGTGTTAGGGTAAGAAAGGCCTCAAAAAGGACTGTGTTTTTTGCTAACAATTTAGGGGATTTGAACAATAACCTAAGGAAGTAAGAGATGATAGTATCTTTGTACCCTGAATTGAAAAGCTAATTGATATATACCAAGGATGAGTATTGTCACAAGATGGGGAAGAACTGGTATTTTGGGGAATAAAGTAGTTCAGCATATTAGATCAACTTAACTCATTTGCATCAGCTCTATTTAATTCACAGGATCAATTATAACTTACAGAATACAATGACAAATGAATAGGACTCTGCTTTTCTACTCAGGGAGCTTCCTGGTCTATGGGATAATAGTAATGATAAGAGTCTGGTTCAAAACTAGGGGCAATGGGGCTCTCATCAGGAATGAGACATACCTGTTCAATAGTTTGTCATCTCATTTTCAATTTTAATTGGATAATCAGAAATTTTCCAGTTTTTTCTCATGATGTGCTAAATTCTGCCTCCCTGAAATGGGCAAAGGCTTTTTTTTAGGAGCAATGCAAAAGAAACCTCCTTACTGTCTTGCATAATTGATTTTAAATAGTCTCAGGTCAGTGTCATATATAATGTAATAACCTGTCCACCCTCTATGATTTCAGGCCTTCATTTTCTGCAGTTTGTTCCATTTTCCTTCCTAATCATCCTGGTGCCAGATTCTAAGACACACAAATAGTGGGAATTAAAGAAGTTCTAGCCCAAGAAGTTGTCAACTCAGCAGTAGCTCATATGTTGGCTTTGTACGAGGTAAACTCCTTAATGACATTGTGATGAGAGTGCTCAAGAAAACATGGGCACAGGCAATGCCCAGGTAGGGACCTGAGCCCTTGGGCAAGGTCCCATGACACACTTGAGACCTTCCTAAAAAATATTCTCAGTCAGTAATTCCATTAGTTGTAACTATGCCCACTGTCAAGGTTTTGCTCTACAAGAAAATAAAAAAACACTATGCCTATGGCCATCTACATGTCACCATCCTAACGGCACTTAAAATTTACTATGAAATGTCATAAAAAGCACACTGTGGAAAACACTGTTTCTCTGCACTCACTACTTCTGTCATCAAATGTGAGGGTTTTCCACACCAAACAATCCCCTAATTCTCTGTGGATGCCAACAGCGTATGCATCTCAGTCATGACCCTGACATTCCAGGGAGTTAGCAAAGACCACAGCTTAAGAGCTCAGTACCACAACACTGCCTTCACCCTCAGATGCTAATCGCAAGTCCTAGGCTGTCACCTGTACTTCTGACCACCCAGATATAAATCAGGGCTTCCTATGGGCTCTCCTTAGGTTCAATAATTTGTTAGAATGGCTCACAGAACCCAGTTCAGTTTACCATCACTAGTTTATTACAAAGGATGTTTTAAAGGATGCACATGAATAGCTACATGAAGAGAGAGCTTGAGTGAGGTCTGGAAGAGGCGCAAGTAAGCACTGGAGCTTCTGTCCCAGGGGAGTTTTGGGTCGTGCTACCCTCACAGATGTACATGCATTCTTGTTCAACAACCTGGAACTTCCCTGCACCTCTTCAGTTAGAGTGTCTATGGAGGTTCCGTTACGTAGACATGATTGATAGGATCACTGGCCATTGGTGACTGAATTCAGTCTCGGGCCCTTTTCTCTTCCTGAAGTTTGGAATCTGAGTGGGGAGAGTAGAAAGCACCAACCCTCTAATCACGTGATTGGTTCCCCTGGTGACCAACCCCCATCCTAAGATGCTCTGCCAAACTCACCTCATTAACATAAATAAACATAAAGGGGCTTGTTATGAATAACAAAAGACTCTTCTTTCACCTTTATTGCTTCACTCACTATTTTCCCTATTTCAGGAACTAGGGAAAAAACAAGTAACAAAAGATGGTCCTATCTGTTGTCACTTAGAAAATTACATGAATTTTATGAGCTCTGGCCAGAAGCCTGGGGATGACGACCAAATACATATTTCTTATTGTATTATATCACAATATCACATGCACTTCACATAACAACTGTTTGAAATAATATCTACCCTCAAGTTTAAGAAACAGAACAGTGCCAGTACTTTGCTGTTCCCTGGGTACTATTTCATAATGTATTTTCCAGAGATAATTATTATCCCAAATTTAGTTTATAATGAACTTGCTGTTTTTTACATTTTTACCACATATGTATGTATGTATCCAGAAACAATGGTTGAATTTTTCTTTTTTAAACTGTGTACAAACGGACTCTTAGTACCCTATGTGTTCTCATGTGAATTGTTCTTTTTTTCCTCAACATAATAATTTCAGATCCTTTCACTGGATGCTTGTGATTGGCTAATCTGGTTCATTTTCACTTACAATTTTTTATACCAATTTAACTTTTAACTTGTATCCAGATTTTTGCTATTATGAATAATGCTTTGGACATTCTTACATAGGAGTCCTGTTAACAAGTACATGAGTTTCTCTAAGGTACAGAACTGATTCCAGACTTGCTGGTTATTATGTGTTTTCATGTTCAAATTTACTAATATCAAAAGGCTTTCCAAAATGATTGAATTAATTTGCACTCTAATAGCAGAGCTTGAAAGTTCCTATTACCCTACTGAGATAGGAAGGCAGCAGGACATAAATCCTGCCCAGTTAAAGTACAGTGTGAGCCCTGGAAAAGGACAGTCTTATAAAACAGGGTGCTTGAGATTGAAACTGTAACAATTTACTCCCCCTCGGACAGAGTGGTATAGAACAGCTCATTGCTCATAGTTGCATAGGCCCATTAGCTTACAATAGGATATCCGGGAAACCTTCACAGAGATAAGTTAAAATATAACTAGCATTCTGGATGAATCTCTACAAACTCCACTGCAGCAAGCATAAAACACCAGACACCAAGACCCCAAATGGCAACCTTGCCCCTCCCTGCACCTGCGGGGAGTTCCATACTTTCTCTTATCCTGAATAAAGTACTCTCTCTCTTTACCTGAATAAAAACTCTCGATAAGTCTTCTGCCATGTTTGTTCACGAAGTTCATTCTTTGACTCCGCAAACAAGAACCTGGCATTACTACCACCCAACCAAACTGAGGTGTTTTGAATTTCTGCCACTGTGGCGGATGTGAAATGGCAGCCAGTGTGGTTTTAATTTGGTTACTAATGAGACTGTCAGTTAATGGGTCTTCTGTGTTTCCTCTTCTGTGAAATGCCTGTTTATGTGCATTTCTCAAGTTTCAGCTAGACTGATTGTTGCTTTCTTACCGATTTTTATGCATTCTTCAAAGAGCCTGAATATTGATCTTTTCACAGTTATTCTTATGTGGGTAAAATTGTAACATTTCCAGAATATCTCGCCTGACTTTAGTACATCTGCATATCAATAGGCATTCAGAGGTGGAAAGAAGTATGGCTTTAGTGCATTTGCATCATTCCTCCAGGGTGGAGAGAAGTTCATCTCCATATCAATGGGTAATTACCTAGGCAAGGGGGGCTTATCTGTACCTGAGAGGTGAGGGAAGGGCCAACTTTGCTTCTGCTGGAGTAGGAAAGAGAGAAGGCCCAGGACTGTAGTTTGTAAGCAATAAATGGGTTTTAAACTTTATTTCTCCCTTTGACTGATTTCTGTTTTTAGAGGTATTTTGCCCCGGGATTTCCTCTCCCTGGACTTCCATCTTAAAATACCTATTTTGTTCCCAATTTGTGGGATGTTTCTTCATTCTTCTTGTAGTGTCTTTAAATAAGCAGAAAATCTTAATTCAGAGGTAATTGACTTTACTAATATTTTCCTGAGAAATATTAGTAAATTATAAATATTGCCTTCTTTAACAAAATACTCCAAGATTTAGGTCATAAAGAGGATTTTTCTCTTAATAACCAGCTGCTTAAGTGCCATTTCTAAATACTATGTCCTTTCTTCACTGAACTGTGAGTGCAGCTCTGAAGATATCCAAGCCCAACATATGTGCACATCTATCTCTGGACTCTGTTCTCTTCCACTGACCTCTTTATAGAGCTTTGCACAAGTATCAGTCTGTCTTGATTGCCAGTTATTGATTTCTAGAAGGCCAAGTCCTCTCTCCAACCCAGCTCCCACTTTATACTTATTAAAGAATATTTTGGCTATTTGGGGGTCACTGCTTTTCCAAGTAAATAGAATCAGTGTACCAAGTTACATGAAAAATTGTACTGGGATTATGCTTGGAAATTTCATTGACTCCATATGTAAATTTGGGGAGAATTAACACCCATACAATATTGAGTCTTCCTATCCATGAATATGAAATTGTTGGCGGAAGTCGGTTCAGAGACACAGGGAAGTCAGTTCAGAGATGCAGGGAAGTCAGAGTCCAAGGTGGTTAGAATGAAAAAGGAAAGTATCAAAGACACTTACCACTGGAAAAGCACAGAGGCAAAACATTGTAAGTTGAGCAGTGAGGGGTTTATTTAAAGTAAAAAGGTATGCACTCAGAGAAGGGGGAGTGTGGGCTACCTCAGAGAAGAGGTGTCCCTAATGTTTTAGGGTCTGGGGTTTTATAGGCAATTGAGGATTTTCAAAGGGTTAGGGGTATGGAATTAAGTGGTCCCAGAATGCATATCCATGATGAGTTATTACATCTTTCTTTTTGTTAGTTCTCCAGGTAACTCTGCAAAATTAACATAAGAAATTTACTGCTGATTTCTTCCCAGAATAGCAGTTTTTTGGTCTGGGGACATATCAGTTAAGACCATTTGCCCTGCCCCCCAGGGTGAGCCTAGTTATTGTTTGTTTGCTAAACGGTATATTAAGAATCTTCTCAACTTCCTGGATTTTTAAAAATGTAATTTTGACTTTAAGGTGGGATCTTCCTGTCTTATTATGCTGATTATAGCTGGGTCTTTTAGCAGGCTAAAGTAAATTTTACAATGGCATGACCTAATTGAAACAATGAAGACATGGGTTATGCTGAGATTGCTTCTCTTTATCTGGGAAATATTCAAACATTCAAGGCCAAGTTGCTCCTGACCTGTTGAGCTTTAACTGATTAACTCATTAACTCTGAGTCTTTTCTGGCTTTCTAGTTTTACCTGGTTAACTGAGTCCTTTCTAGTGGACTTTACTGACCTTACTCTCTTTGCACCCTGCTCATATCTGTTTTTCTGCCTAAAAAAATGTCTTCAAATGTCACTCAAGAAAGTTACATGTTTTTTTTTCCAGGAAGAACTTGAACATCTTTTGCTGAATTTATTCCAAGGTACCAATCTTCTGATGCTCTTTTAAATGCGATCTTTTTCAATGTTATACTTTCAAAGTGTTCTTGGATCACTATCTTTGTGAATTCCTGAGCTTTATGTTTAGAGTTGTTCTCAGTCTGAAGTTTTATGTTCTGCTGGCACCTACCATTTGGCATTACCAAATGGGGGACACTTTAATAAGATTTACAGTGTGGGGACTTTCAGACCACACAGGTAGTTGGTATTCTGGCTGCAAATCATGCATGTGCTGGCTTGTGATTAAAGTCAATTTTCCACCTCTCCCCAGAATGGCATATCAGATCAGACCTCACTCCATTCTCTGGTCTCAGGCTTTACCAAGTGCCCACCCACATTTTCTCCTATAGACCAGGTCAGGCCAACAAACGCAGGCCTGTCCTTGTTCAGAAAACTTGGCTCTGCCCTCCTAAACTGTATGCAATCCTGTCGTCTGGCCTACATTGCTTGTCTGCCTTTATTCTCAGCTCAACCAAGCATAGAAAGGATAATTTTATTTATTTTTAAATTACATCAAGTATTTTTAGGCATTTCATTCTAGGAAGAGTTTTTCTTTCATCTAGTCTGCCATATTGCCAGAAATAGAAGAGAGTTACTCTTCTTCCCTCCTTTTTTTAGAAAAGAAATGAGATTATTTGGCATAATTTTCTGTGAACTCATGTTGATTCCAAGTTGTTTCTAATTGCTCATAAACATTTCAATTATCATGTTAAAAAGTGTGTGCTAAAATAATCAACCTGTACTTCCCATTGCTATGCTTTGCTTTTCCCCTTAAAAATGGAGATACTGCTTTCTTCCAGTCTTGGAATTTCTCCCAGGCTTCATGCTTTTCAAATAATTACCAAGGGTGACTCTGATGTCACACCTGCCATCTTTTGCAATATCCTCAACATAATTCATATGAATCTGGAAGCTAGAAACCCAAGTGGTGCTGTGTTATTATCTTCTCAAATACCATGGGTATTTCTGTCAATCTTCCATTTTGAGGCCTGGTTAGGCTTCATGGCAAGTTTGAGGTAATAATAGCGCAGACCTAAATTTGAGCAGAACTGCAGACCCATAACAGGTGTGTACAACCACCCAGAGTTCTAGATTCTAGGACAAGCCCAACTGGTCTTTAGTGCAGAAGTCTTGAGAGGCAATGGGGCCTTTGGAGGTGCATTTTAACAGGTCCCCATATGGTTCTCTTGTGCACAAAAGCTTAAGGACTCTTATTTTAACAGGATGACTATAGAGATTACCAGCAGTGTTGAAATTGGGGAAATTTTGCCTGCTTGTCTGAAAGCGCAGCATCTCTCAATAGACAGCCCTGCCTCCTCTACACATTACTGTCATTTGTACACTTTATTAGCATTGGCATTGACAACCCAAGAGAGAGAGACAGGGTGGGGGGTGGGGCTTCGGGGGTGAGGAGAAGCTGTGTGCTAGTTACTGTGTTGGGGACCCACACTAAGTATACCACTTAAACTCTGCCACACTTAGAAGGCAGGTCTCTTCTGCCAATGTGGAGGGGTGGAGTAGTTTATCCAAACGACGTGGCTAGTATCACAGTGAGAAAAAAGTCTAATTCTTTTTTGCACAACATTTCCATTCTTAACTGTTGTTAACATTCTGAGATTGAACAAAAGCTATAAACAGTTTTTGCTCATCAAATTATATTTTTTTCATCTGAGGGGCTTGCATTTCTTTAGGTACCAGCCAAATATCTCCACATAGTGGATATTTATGCAACTAAGATACCTTCCTTCAAACTTTTTCTTGTATTCTTTTTCCCCTTTTAGCAGAAACATTAAAGTAACAATAGGAAAATTAGTAAAAGTGGGTATTTTCAATGATGCTTGAAATGAAAGATGACATCTCTGCCCCACAAAAGAGGCATGCCCTGGTAGCTAACTCTAAATTGTCTCCAGCACCTCCATTGCCTTATCCTTGACTGAAGCTGCTGTCCATTTGCAACCTAAAGCAACCAAAAATAAATTCTTCATCACCCACTCAGAGTTTTAAAGCATTCAATTTGCAAGTTGTATAATGCCTCTATTAGAAAAATGAAATCTGTAGCAGCTATTCATTGCTACTCAGTTTGGTGCACACTTAAGCTTTTTTGATTTTTAGGTTTTCCTAGTAACATAACAAAGGATGCCACTCTATGATATTAAAGTAAATTGTGAAACACAAGATGTGACTGGGACATAGAATACAATAGAATTGAGGGGACTAGTTATATTTTAACCTAAGGCCATACAGTCATTTACATTTCTTTTCAAGTGGCTTTTTCATGGTTTACTATAGACATTAACATCCTTGGTTTGCAGGACCATAAATTTCTTTCCATTAATCTTTTCCTTTCTTTGTAATTTAATAACAAACTAAAAAACTTTAAATCCACATTAATTTGTGTTAATGTTATTTTTTTCTATGTGTTAAATGTGTTTTTTTTATTAAAGTATCATTGATACACAATCTTATGATGGTTCCAAATATACAGCAGAGTGGTTCAACAGTCACTCATATTATTAAGTCCCCACCCTCTCCATTGCTGTCACTATCAATGTAGTAAGATGCTACAGAGTCATTAATTGTATTCTCTGTGCTGTTCTACCATCCCCATGACCTACCTCTTTTGTGACTGTGAATTACTGTGCCCCTTAATCCCCTTCTCCCTACGCCCCCCACTCCTCCTTGGAGTCTATGGGTCCACTGCTATTTTGTTTCTTCTGTTTTGCTTTGTTTTTATACTCTGCAAATGAGTGAAAACATTTGGTATTTGTCTTTCTCCACCTAGCTTATTTCACTGAGCATAATACCCTCTAGTTCCATCCATGTTGTTGTAAGTGGGAGGATTTCTTTTCTTTTTATGACTGAATACTTTTCTATTGTGTATATGTACCACACCTTCTTTATCCATTCATCTATTAATGGACACTTAGGTTGCTTCCATATCTTGGCTATTATTGTAAATAGTGCAGCAATAAATACAGATGCATATGCTTTTTTGAATCAGGGACCTTGTTTCCTAGGAATGTAAATTCCTAGGAGTGGAATTCCTGGGTCAAATGGTATTTCTATTTTTAGTTTTTTGAGGAACCTCCATACTGCTTTCCACAATGGTTGCACCAATTTACATTCCCCCTAACAGTGTAAGAGGGTTCCCCTTTCTCTGCATCTCCACCAGCAATTTGTTGTTTTGTGTCTTTTGGATAGTGGCCATCCTAACTGGCGTGAGATGATATCTCATTATGGTTTTAATTTGCATTTCCCTGATAATTAGTGATGTGGAGCATCTTTTACAGTGCCTGTTGGCCATCTGTATTTTTTCTTTGGAGAAGTGTCTGCTCAAGTCCTCCATCCATTTTTTAATCAGATTATTTGTTTTTTGGGTGTTGAGGCATGTGAGTTCTCTATATATTTTGGATGTTAACTCCTTATCAAATAAATTGTTTATGAATCTATTCTCCCATACTGTAGGATGCCTTTTTGTTCTGTTGATGGTATCCTTTGTTGTACAGAAGCCTTTTAGTTTGATGTAGTCGCATTTGTTCTGAGTTAATGTTATTTTGAAAGCTAAATATATATCTTTATAAAAAGGGACTGTGCTACAGTATTAAGCCAACAGATAAGACAAACCCCTTCTTATTTAAACCAATGGCATCTTTGTATTTCCTCTCTAGTTAATGATAAAGGCTAATAAATATCTGGTAGAGTTTTTTCCTCTGTCAAGTAACTTGCATCTTTGTTGTTCTGTTTTATATTGGTTTTACCATATTATGTTTGATTGGGATTAAATCAAGAGTCATTCTGTTTGTATTCTAACTTTATTATTCCACTAATCTTACATGTAGATCTTTCTTATGGTCTTTTGGAGAATTAGCTATTGGACATGATTATGTTGTCCTTGTTAGTCCCTTGGTACACTTACTTTATGCCTTCCCCACAGAGATGTTCTCTTTCTTTTTTCAATAGTGAGGACTCAGAAAGCAAGTGGATGCCTGAGAGTACCTGTGCCACTTCGGGAGGTAAACTTAACTCTTGTTTAAAACTTCAGTTAGCCTTAACTACTTCGTTTTAAAGAATCTAACTTGCTGCCATTGTATGAGAATCTTAGGCCAGAATAGAATAAAAGAGAAGCTTAAAATTCCAAGTGGACATCTATGATTTAAGAGGAAACCTACTAATTTAATTCCCATGCCCAATCCCCTAATCTTATGAAAGGTTTAACTTGCAACTTCACCTCTGTGAATTTCTCTAAGGTCTCCACACATCTAACCTCTTTTGGAACAGCTGTTGTTAGGTAAAGCCATTTCTGTCCTATCTCATGGATGCCTCAGAAAAGGGGCCGTGAGGACACTCCCACACAGCCCCTCCTACTTTGTGGACTTGACCTTCTTACCAGGCCCATAACTCTTACACCTTATATATTACTCATTTCTGTGACAGTTGGAAAAGCGTGTTCAACATCACTGAAACAAGCTGAGGTGTTTATGATGAGTAGAATTGCCCTGTCAAATTATTTGTAATGCCTTGTAGAACATAAAGGCTGGAGTTGACAGTCAGTCAGTCATCTCTGAGAACACACACATATACTCGTTGTTAGCTCTGCCTAGGGGATGGCTTGCTCAGGTGTAGGATGACTTGTTGGTCCCCTGTTCACACTGTCTTCTTTCTTCTCACTGAGCATAATGCCCTCTAGCTCCCACCATGTTGTTGAAAGTGGGAGGATTTCTTTTCTTTTTATGACTGAATACTTTTCCATTGTGTATATGTACCACACCTTCTTTATCCATTCATCTATTAATGGACACTTAGGTTGCTTCCATATCTTGGCTATTATTGTAAACAGTGTAGCAATAAACACAGAGGTATATGTCTTTTTGAATCAGGGACCTTGTTTTCTTTGGGTAAATTCCTAGGAGTGGAATTCCTGAGTCAAATGGTATTTCTATTTTTAGTTTTTTGAGGAACCTCCATACTGCTTTCCACAATGGTTGCACCAATTTACATTTCCACCAACAGTGTAAGTTGAGGATCAGTACCCACCTGGGAGACTCTGCCCGGGATCCAGTCTCCAGGCAGAGTAATGACACACCTTAGCCTCGATCACACAACATTGGTCTTGCTACTGTTGCCTCCCTGACTTGGCAGCTCGATTCCTGGGATTAGGTCCTTGGCCAGCACCACAGTGACACTCTGGGCTCACTGGTAGCAAATGAGTGTTGCTCAGAGCTCCCACTGACCCTTACTGTTTGGCCAGGATTTCCCTTCCTTCTGTGAGCCACCTTACCCCTGAACCAAGTCTGCATCCCCGTATCTCAGTTTCCTGGGCTGGTTCTTTCCTGATCCATCCTGAGCAGCTGACAAGCCCAAACCATGATGCTCAACTGGCTAAGTGTCCACCAAGAACTGGACTCTCAGTGTGATAACATTTCATAATAATATCATTAAGTATGTGCACACACACATGTGAAAGTAAGGAGCATGCTCAATAAATGTAATGGGTTTTAGTTCATGTTCTGACAGCCAAGCTTCAAGCCCTGGATCTGTCTGCTCAACTTGGGATTTAGTTTCTATTGAAACATGACTTAAATCTTTGGACAAAAATGGCTTACCCTAAGCCAGTCTGGCATGTTTTCCCTTAAATTGGCTTCTTAGAGCCTTTAAAGGGAGGACATGTTCAGCTAATGAAGGAAGATTATTACTGAAACATCTTGAATTAATTCAAATTGATAGCCATGACGTATGGTCTTTCTGGGAACATCAGATGGCCATGCAAGGATGCCACTCAGATCTCCCTCCCAAAGAACCTGCTGCAAGGTACGCTATCGGCTGTCATACCTTCAGATGCTCTGTGGTGTTCCCGCCAAAGCCACTCTCCGGGACTGCTCCCAGCAAATGCCTGAATGCTGTAGGCACTAAGCAAAGTCTTTGCTCCTGACACGGGAGGTGCCTCTAACCAGCATTCTTTGCCCAGGGACTCCCGCCCACAGGCTGTAGAAGCCCTGCTCCTTCTCCAACCCACTTCCTCTCCTTCTCTCTCCCCTTTTTCGAGTGTCACACTGGCGTCCCTCACCCTCCCTTCGCAGGCATTCCCAGTAGATATCTTGCAGGTCTAATTCTGCCTTCATGGCAATTTCCTGGAGGACTGAGCTGACACATCACATTTCATCTTCACCCACAGAAACACTTTTAAAACCAACTCTAGCAAAGGCATTCCTTGCACTTGGATGAAAATAGTTTAAAAGCAAACAAGCAGAAAGCAAAAAGCCAAATTCATGATAAGTGTTTTGAAAAGCCTATTCATAAGTAATTAGAAAATACTTATTGTAAAATTTTGAAATGTTATTAAAAGAGAAATTATTTTCTCTAGTATGTAGATAAAGATACTGTCAAAGTGTAAACTTATAAAAGCTGGGCACTGAAGGGAGAGGCTAAAATTTACTTTGCCTTTATCATCTCCTGCTTTTGGTGGACAGAAGTGCAGGTTCTATATCGTGATATTAATTCTGAATGATCTTAGTTTTGACAGCTATGTGAGGCAGTGTGATCTCCCACTAGCAAGGCTTTCACTACTGCTGAAGGAGGAATCAGGAAAAAGAGGAAATTCAGGACACTGTTCTACCCGTAAATCACAACAATTGATTCAGAAAGGAGTCCCAAGAGAGGCCAGAGGGTTAATCAGTGCTGTCATTTTGACTTAATATCACTGTCAAAAAGAGAGAGGGGAGATGCTCAGCTTTATTTTGTCCAGAAAATTGCTTTGAGCAATAAACACCCAGAAGAAAAAAAACACCCCCAAACTATCATTTTAGGAAAGAAATTTTCATCAGGGGCTATTGCAGAAAGAACTACATTTCTTGGTTAGGGTCTCATAATGCAATTTATTTTTGTTGTCTACTAAACATGTTAAATTTTTTAGAAAAAAGTACATTGGTAGGAAAAAATAATTGCTACATTAAAAACTCTCTCAATTTCTTCTTGACAAGAAAAAGTGCTCAATTGTCCCATTTAGGATGATAAAATTAATGATTCATTTTGAATTTGGTGAATATTATGAGAAATTACTTAGAGTAGAGGTGCATTTAAGATATATTAAATCTCTGTTGTGATTCTCTTCAGAACAAATGCTTCTATGAAGGGCTCATGGGAAGACAAGCAATAAAAACTAAATCCAAAGTCTCAAGACTGGACTGAGGCACTGCTGAAATGCATATTAATTTTGTGTGGCATCTTCTGTATTAAAGCTTAGCAAATCTATCTTATGAGAGGAAATAAAGACCACTTTTATTGGATTTAGGGTGCTTGATTTTATGCATGGTGTGGGGGGCACAGCAGAGGATGGCTGATGACATGAGATTCAATGTAAAGTGAGAGAATATGAAATACAGGTAACCCTTAACTTCTGTTTTCCCAGGAAGAGATTTAATTCTCACATTCACAATTGGCATCCACTGGTCTGTGCTGTGGTAAAGTGACCCTGGAAACTTAAAAACTAGCAATGTTGATATTCCACAGGAAGTTTCCTATCCTGTGCTCCTGTGAGTTTAACCACCTTCTTGCTTTGATTATACTGACAAGAACTTTCCTCTTATCAGTTATTGTTTTGCTCCTCTTTGAATGTTAACCACCAGCCTTTGCCAGTGGTAAAAATCACTGCGTTCAGTCTGTGCCCAAGTGGAAAACTGCACACTTGAGGTTATCACATCGTGGCTGGCGGTCTGAGGGCATGCCCGCCGGTGAGCTGGACTCGTGCCGAGGCAAGATGTTTCCACCTCATTATCTTGACCAGCAGGAATTCTAAATTCTGTCTTAAAAAATAGGTCAATATTGGGAGTCATAGGGGATACTGCAAATGAAGCCATCTGGCAGGTGATAAAGAAAAGTAGCTGTGTTATCACAGATGCACAGCACTGTGTACCAAAAGGGGGTAATTAATCATTTTAAAACACTGGTGTATTGATACATGATGAGATATCTATCAGGGATGACTTTTTACATATTTTATAGTTTACATAAAGTAAAAATTTACTTTGTCAGGGTATAAATCTGAGTTTTGACAAATGCATAGTCATATAAATCTAACCATATTCAACCATAATCAAGATGAAGAAAAGTTCTCTCCTCTCCAAAAATTCCTGTGCTTCCATTTGTAGTGAAACATTTCCCATTCTCTGGCCCAGGAGTGATCTATTCTCCATCACGAGGTTTTGGGCTTTCCCCACATAGCATTTATGCAACTGGAATAATACAGTGTGTAACTCTTAAGTATGGCTACTCTCACTTAGCAAAAGTCTGCAACAATTTTGAAATGTTTTATGCAACAAAACAATTCCTGGACTTCTGAGAATGAAGTTTCCCCTGCCTCACGACCTACTCAGGAGTGAGGTGAGCTGCAAGAGAGAGGTGATGAGAACTTAAGCAGCTTTGTCCCTTTGCCCATGTTGTCTTCTTTCAGTCTGGAAGCAAGCTTTGCAGACCAGCAGTTTCAAGCCTCCATTGCATTGTTGAGGCATCTGTGGCCCAGGGAATGGCTTGGATGCAGTGGGTGTGGCAAAGTCAGGGTGAGAATTCACAACACCTGATTCCAAATGTGTCCTCTTTTGACTTTACTTCTTCCTACATAGCAAAGCAAAGCCATTTCTAAAATGAAAATCAAATGTAAGGCCTGCTATATATAATATTTTTATTCTGTAGGCTTCCACTTAAATTTCAACTTCAAATGATAACAAAACATTAAAAAAGTAAAAATAAGCCAAACTCTGGTATGATAAGTTTCTAACATATAGTATTTCATTTTTACTTCATGTCTTAGTCCATTTGGGCAGCTGTGACAGAATACCATAGACTGAGGGATCAGGGGTTCTTATAAACAACAGAAATGTGTCTCTCACAGTTCTGGAGGCTGGAAGTCCAAGCTTAAGGTGCTGTCAGGTTTTGAGTCTGGTGAGAGCCAGCTTCTTGGTTCACAGATGGCTGTGGCCTCACATAGGAGAAGGGGTAGGAGGGCTCTCTAGATTCTCTTTTATAAGGGCACTAATCCCATTCATGAGGGCTCTGCCTCATGACCTGATCACGTTCCAAAGGCTCCACCTCCAAATAGCACCACATTGGGAATTAAGATTAAAATGAATTTTAGGGGACCCAAACATTCTGTCTATGTTTGGGTCTGTACCCCGTATTATGCACCACATTAGAAAGGGAACTGCAGCAGAATTTGAGCACGTCTCCTTAAATGTTTAAGAAAAGAAAAGCAGATGGGATATAAGCAAAGAGCACCCCCTTCTTCTTGTCTCCCCCTTTCTCTTCCTTTATTAATATCTGCCTAGACTTAACATACTGATGTAGATAAGAAGAAACAATATCAATACCAGCTTCAATTTTGTATTTAAACCAGAAAGAGGTTGACTTTGAAACAGACCATTATGTTTGGTGACACTTGTTTGCTTGTGAATAGCAGATTTATGGATTTCTTCAGAAAACCCTTTGGCTTTTTAACTAAGCCAGATTTGGGAGTCAGGAAACTTATATTTCATATTTAGTTACTCAGAATTTCTGTCCTGTGCCAAAGATGTCAAACATGGTGCTTCAGGGTATTCTTCATTCCAAGTGACATCACCTTTCTATTTCTTGTTAAAGAGAAAGCCCTATGAAGGCCATGGGACCCCCATCTCCCACCGCCCACAGTCAAGTTTGCACCAGAAATGCACTTCTGACACAAGGAACAGCAGTCCATAGTATGTATGGATAACACACAAGATGTGGTCTGGTACAAAATGATAAGCAAAGCCAGTCAGATACACTCTCTCGCTAATTCAAATTCCAGTTTCCAAATTAAAATGAGCACTTGATTGTTGGAAGTCATAATAGAGACAGAGGCCCGATAAATAATGGGGTGGAAGCTACAGTTATGAGGAAGGAGAAACCTTGGAAAGGAGAGGAAGGGGGAAGGCTGAGGCCTGCGCTGCTGTGTCGGGAGGGAAGCCGAGTCACGCCATGGTGAGCACAAGAGTGAAGAGATGTGGCTTGCCTTTCCTAAGGCCTGGCTGTCTGCGGTTTTCCTGGCTCCTGTGCACACAGGACCTTACAGTGACCATCCTCCTGATCCCATTACTGGAGGCAACTTGACTGAGTCTTTCTCATCTTTGAATCCAAAGAGCTTTCAATTTTATTTCAACAAAACCTGATGACAAAGACTCCCCTCATGGATAAAAGCAAGTAGTACAGTTTCTTGAGTACAAGTGGAAACATTTCTTTCCTAGTAAAGTCAAATTTTACATTTTTTTACTGAGTTATGTGAGGAAAACAAATATGGGTTAATGAAATGCCTGAATAAGAATGTTTTAAATAAATACAGAGCTTTCCTTAAACTTCCAAGTGTAAGCAGTAATACAGACAGTAACTAAGAGACTGTTTTCACATAGAATTCCAGATAAAACTTCTTTAAATAAAAGAAAAAGCAAAGAGTGCATTTATGGAAAAGTTTACTAAAATATTTAAGAATAGTTTTCACTCCTTTCATTTTTTTCTTGTATTTGTTTTCTTCTCCTAGAATGCCTTATTTTATCATGTTCCATTTTCAAACTCTAATTCGTCCTTCAAGGTTTAAGTTAAATAATATTTTATACAACATTTTCCAAGTTTCCTTGTTTTCATTAGCTTCCTGTTTCAGAGTATAACTGACCTTCTTTTACAGCATTGATAACATGGTACTTACAGCATGGTCATCTCCATGCTTGCTTCTAGTCTGTAAGCTTTGCTGAATCAGAGATATTTTTTCATTTATTATTGGGAGAAAGGAGATAGCATCTTGAAATATATTGAGGTACTTTTTTGTTCAGAGCCTTTGCCGTGACACTGATGTTTTTTACCCATAGACACATACTGGCTTAGGAAGGAACAGGATTGTTATAGCAGAAATGCAAAAAGAAAGGGTCAATATCCTCATCAGAGATATTTCAGATTACAAAAAAGCCTCTTTTTAGGAGAAAGGGGGTACGTGTTAATGCAAAGAAGCAGGTGTAACTTACCGCTAGAAACAAATGCCTGTAATGAGAATAAACGGAGAGCCAGATGATTCTGGAGGAAGGGAATTGGACTCTGGGTTAGGGATTAGGCCAGTCTGACAGTGCTGGGAGGTGCAGGAGACACGGCAAGAGAGGGCAAGGGGCTCCAGGACAGTGAGGGACTTCAGGCAGAAGAGGCTGCCCAGCCGGCCCAAGTGGTATTGTCTTTGGCCAGCACCCACAAGCAGTGTGGGCACTAGGGCAACACCAAAATTCCACTCATATCTCTTAGTCTGCTCAGGTTGCCAAAACTAACTGACCATAAACTGGGGCTTAAATAACAAACACTTATTTCTCCCAGTTCTGGAGGCTGGAATTTTAAGATCAAGATTCTAGCCAATTCAGTTCCTGGTGAGGACTTTCTTCCTGGCCTGCAGACAGCTGCCTTCACACTGTGTCCTCAGTGTATGTAGGCTGGGTGGGATGGAGTTGGGAGAATAAGCTCTCTGGTTTATCTTCTTATATGGACACTAATCCTATTAGGTCAAGTCCTGCTGTGGACTGAATTGTGTCCCTCTCCCAAACTCTTGGGCTGAAGCTCTAACCCCAATGTGACTGTATTTGGAGATAGGGCCTTAATCCGACTGGGCTGGTGCCCTTACAAGAAGAGAAGAGGCATCAGGGCCCTCCCTTTTCCACATGAGGACACAGAGAAGCTGGCTGTCCATATGCCAGGAAGAGAGCTTGATCAGAAACTGTTTCAGCTGACACCTCAATCTTGGACTCCGAGACTCCAGAACCATTAGAAATAAATTTCTATCATCTAAGCCACTTGGTTGTGGTATTTTGTTATAGCAGCCTGAACAGACTGATACAGAGCCTCATCCTTATGACCTCATTTAAACTTAATTACCTCCTTATATAGGTCCCATCTCCAAATATGATCACATTCCCCAATGTTAGGGCTTCAGCATGAATTTGGGGGAACACAAAGATGCAGTCTATAATGATACCCATTTTAGTAGGCTCCACACGTTGACTGCACACGTTGATGAGTTCTGTTAGGAACATGTTTCATAGCCATCTGGAGAGGATGTACTATCTGCAGGCACCTGCACCTTGCCCCCTGACTGTCCAGTAGGAATGATGCCCATCTCTGTCTTCAGACCTGGCGCAGCCTATCTTAACTACTCCATGTGGATAGCTCCACTTTCAATGGCAAAAGGCACAAATAAGTTTCCTACGCATAGAAGGGGGGTCCTCTGGTCTTCCCAAGCAAGTAGTGGTGGTATTTAAAGGGTAAGTTCCTTCATCCAGTCTTGTGCTATTTAATTGTACCAAATTGAGATTTCTTTAAGTGGAAAAGGGACAAAACATCCTCTATTTGTAACTATTCAATTTTCACCTCTTATGTTGACATTCTAGAAAAGTCTGTATGGTTGGATTACCCAAGTTCCATTTTAATAACTTCTAGATATTTGAATTCATAAAAGAGTCCACATTAAAGACATCAACTTTCTTCTCAAAATCACAGGAAAATAGTGGATAGAAAATAGTTACACAGAACCACACTGCTAGTCAAGAAGGACTACTTGATTACTTCAATGCTATTCCATGACTGACTACTCTGAACCATTGCCTAATTACCAGTAATAATGAAGATTATTAATAAAGCATAAATAATTGAAAATGCAGATTATTCCAAGCATTAATTTAGCAATATGTTTTCATATACATCCCCCATTCAATCTTCCAAAGTCATACATCCATTTCCCTGCTTCATCTCTTTTTGTGAGATGTGTGCAAATAGTGACATGGACTAGAGCAGGCAAATGCCATAATCAGCCTGTTGATGTTGAGAATTAATTATAGGCATATTTCTCTCTAACATCATTAGCACATTATATTGTGAAGATGTAGAAGGAAGTTTAATGAAATGTTGAGTTTGGTTCAACCTGAATTAGAATTAATCATATAGCATTGTTCTTGAGTCTCTAAAGATTGCTCAATTTTTCTCTAGCGATATCAGCATGATTGTTTTAACAGGATCTTTTTGTGCTTCCAACTTAAGTGCCTTAGTTTTTACTGGAACTTTGCATCGGAGAGAGAGAGGAAGACACCAAGAACTGAAAAGGGAGGTGGGTAAGGCCACTTATTATCCCCGTATTTACCTTTAGCATATGAGAAGAGCATCTGTTGTCTCACTGTGGTTCAAAGTCCTGCCTCTGTCTATATTCTGAAAATAATTCTTTTTTGCCTAGTGAAGGGTAGCACTCAGCTCCTTCCCCGCCCCTTAAGGTTGGCTTAAGGGGAGACTGAAGGCAGGATGAGGAGCTCAAAAGCAGCATTTAAACTGTGATGAGACAGTGGGAGTAGGCGGGGGTCCCAGGAGAAGCACTGAAAATAGCGACTTAGAGAAGCAATCAGCAAAGCCTGGAGGGAAGAAATAGGACAGGGTAGCAGAATATCAGTGACAGCTCCAACATTTCCACCTGGAAGGCTGGAATTCTATTCTTATCTTGGGAAGGGAATTCTGAAAAACATGCAAAAAATACTTCTGATTTCCCGAGTGCATGGGCAGATTTGAGTAGAAAATAGCGTTGATGCAAATTACAAGGCTGGTAAAATGTTATGGGTGACAAGCATAATTCAGAAATTGAGGGGGTCACCTCTTTTTCACTCTTCTATTATAAAGTTACTAACCAGTCCAGCCATTCTGTGCCCATGCTATGCAAGGCACCTTGTACTTAAGTGACACTAGCTTTGAGCAGTGCATTTGCCTTTATTTGGTCAGTTGGTTCTGCATCTTAAACACAGTTCATTTTCCTTAGCATCAAGTGTCTTGTTTAACACAAACCATCACTGTAGAACTACCCTTTGTCCAGATGGTTGTAGATTTGCCTGCTTTTTTAAATATCTCCAAATTTCCCTACCACACTTTTCTATTGATGATTACCACATTTTATCATGTACAAGGATCAGTCGTCCTTCAGGCTGCTGGCGTAAAGGGAAGTGCACAGTGTGCAGGATTGGAGGGAAAGTAGTGCCTTCTATTTCCCTTACCCTCATTATATAGTAAGGAAAACTAAAATAAGAATGGCAAGTCTGGGAAGCCATTAAAAAATTCTGTAATAGAGTAAAAATTAAATTAGAATAGTCTATTCCCATTTTCATGAAAATTTTATTTCAGGGGAAGCAAGGCATGGCATAATATCATTGACATGTTGGTCACAGAATTTAATTCAAGCTAAAACTTTGAAATTCTATAAGAAAAAAACCCTACATAATTATAACTGATTGTATTCATTATTGAGGAAAGGTTATATCCATAAATGTAATGAAATAACAACTCAGTAAGCCCCAAAATGATAAACAGGGTTTCTCAGCTATAAACCATTAAATGCGGCCAAGGAAGGCATTATTTGGCTGGAGTTCTAGAATAGAAAAATCAACCTTAATTATATTAGGTGGTAAATTGCTATTAAGTTACTGGCTGTTCTCCTGGCAGCATGACTCTGCACTCTGATTCTTCACCATCAGTTAATATTTAAGGAACTGCTTAAGAAGATGAACAATCACAGCATGAATTAACGTAATTTGGCATGGGGTTGAAGTCTAATTTGCTGTTCTCTACTACTGGAAAAGCCATGAAACCATATTAGAAATATCATATTCAGGGATGTACATGGCCATGCTGAGACAGATTTGATCCTCCCCTGTAATTCTTTGCACATAAGATGAAGTGGGTGTTGTGCCAACTCTGATCTTAGAAGTTGTAAATGTTTCACATCACACTGTGTTGTTTCCTTTGTAAATTCATTCTGCTTATTGTGTTACTGTCTCAATCTCATCCACTAGAGAGTAAGCCTCCTTACATTCAGGAAGTGTCTGTCTTGTTTGTTGCTATATCCACAGTGCTCACAACAGCGCCTGCACATAACAGGAACCAGATAAATGTTGAATGAAGAAATAAAAGTGGGAAAGGGAACGTAAAATGAGGGCAAAGAACAGAATTGTAGGTTAAAGGTTTCCAGTAAAACTTGTACATACTGGAGCCATCCATGCCTCTGAGTGATGATGAGTTAGAAACCCAGATTCTGAAATTCCATGTGATTTAGGTTTACCTCATCTAACGGGAAGAGATGAGGCCCTGGTATCCATGTCTTCCTCTACATTTTCTGTCTCCTGCTTCAAAAGATCTCCCTGATGCCACACTACACTCATATTTATAAATTAAATACTCGGGTACACTTTTATGATAAATTTCAAGATGGAACCTAGCCCTGGATTGACATCCCTCTGTAACTGATCGACATCCCACTGTAACGGAAGAATATAAAAGAATCTCAGATGATTTCATTTATGAACTTAAATCTGCTGAAAGCTGTCTCTCTTTAAATATTAGACCTGTACATTCTCTATATGACGTTTTCCTCATTTTCCAAAAGTTATTAAGTATATACCACAAAGTTGAAAAAATTCACTGTTGAGTTTACCTAATTGTCAGCTAAAATAGTTCATGTCCATAGTCTAAACTATGTGGAGCCAGACTTCAGCTCACTTTTATCCTGTAAAATTTATGCCCTCAGTCTGACCTTTACAAAAAATTCCCTGTATACCAAATGCATGGATGTAGGAAACTCACTGCAAAGATGAGTCGATCTTGGGATTTTTATCTGTAGCAAAAAGACCTTGCAAGGGTTTCACCCAGGATGGGCCCAGAACACAGACATTATTCCATTCACAAAAATTTATTCCACAAATATTTATTTATTTCATAATGTGAGCTGGGCAAGTGCTTGGCTTTAAAAGATACAAGGACAAGCAACCTGGATATGATCCCTCTCTGCCTTCCAGGCAAGAGGAGAGGACAGCTTTGAGAAGGCAAATGCAGAGCTATATGAGGAATATTTAGGTAGGGCAAATACCAGGTGGGACCATTCTGTAAAGTAGGGCAAGGTAAGACCTTCCTAAGGAAAGGACCCTTAGCCTGATTGATTTCGTTAGACAGGATCAAGGCAGACAGTAAGGAAACCGTCCTCAGGCTCCTCCAAGCTGCTTCTATAGTTGAGTCCGTCTTCAGTACTATCATTCACATATGGGGGAAGGAAATGTGATGGTCCAGGGTGGGTCAGATGTTGACCATTAGCCCAATCACTGTGGCCAGTCCGGAGCAGCAGGGCCATCTTCCCAAATAACAACTGCCTGTAGGCACAGACTTCAACAGGGCCTATTGTGGGTGCAGACACATTCCCTCGGAAGGGGAAGGAGATGAGGAAGCCATGCCAGTCTGGAACACGAAGTATTCTTTTCTGTGCAATGCCAAAGATGTTCGTGCCTGATGTAAAATTTCAGCTCCCAAGGAGGCTGAATTTGATGATGGGTCAGGGGTCCCAGGGCCACTCCTAGGTTTGATTATTCAGTAGGAGCACTCAAAGGACTCAGCATAGAGTTGTGCTCTTGACTAAGACTGGTTACAGGGGAAGAAAACAATAGCAAAATCATCAAAGAGAAAAGCTCACAGGGTGGGAGCAGTTAGGGGAGACCAGGAGTAAGCTTCCAAGCCCCCTCCCTGTGGAGTTGCACAGGCTACACCTAAATGCACTTCCACCAGAAGCCAGGCGTGAAAACACTTGTGAAATGTTGTCAACCAGGGAATCCCCTTAGAAACTCAGGCCCAACGTTTTTAGCGGCGGCAGGTTTCATAGGTTCCCGCTGTCTAGAACATACCTGAATTCCAGACTCCCAGAAAGAAAGCAGGTGTTCAGCATTGTTTGTGGTTTAGGCACATTGAGTCACTCTATTGTCACTTAGGGGATGGTGGCGATACTCCTGATGTCTTAAGTTCCCAGACAGCAGGCAGGGGCCAGCCTTGCCAATGAACCTTTCAAAGGATATCCCTCCGACCTGCAAGGTTAGCACTTTTCTGCATACACAGCATCTCAGCAAATGCCCCAAGTCTCTCCTCAGCAGGAAAGAGACCCATTCTGTGCCCATGCTATGCGAGGCACCTTGTACTTAAGTGACACTAGCTTTGAGCAGTGCATTTGCCTTTATTTGGGCAGTTGGTTCTGCATCTTAAACACAGTTCATTTTCCTTAGCATCAAGTGTCTTGTTTAACACAAACCATCACTGTAGAACTACCCTTTGTCCAGATGATTGTAGATTTGCCTAATTTTTTAATATCTTCAAATTCCCCTACCATGGTTTCCTATTGATGATTACCACATTTTATCATGTACAAGGATCTGTCATTCTTCAGACCAGATTAAGGTCATACTGCAAGGACCATTGACTATTTGTGGCTTGACCATAAAGGATATTACATGTAGCTTCTCTGTGATGCTCTGCAGTGTCTGGAGAGGCCCCCAGGGCAGGCCCACTCCTGAGAGAAAGCCAGCTAGCTGACTCTGGTACTCCAAGGCGAGAGGCTGGAGCAGAGACTTCTCTCCTTGCCTCAGGATTCTTTATAAGCTAGGTGGCCCCTTGTCTCTCCACCTCCTCCTCACCTCGCCTTCATTTGCTTCCATCTTTGCTATTCCTGAGTCCTCTGCTCCAGGGTCTCAGCTCCAGCCCGACGGGGCTCTGTGAGATCTCAAGCCATGTTGACTGTGGTGCTGGATCCATGAGGAAAGGGCAGCCAGAAATTCCCAGCAGGTCTTTATGTTCTTCAGTGGTGGCATATCAAAGCACAAACAAGCCTTTCTCCTGCTAATATGGTTGCCTCTTGTAGCATATCTTCAAGGCATAATTTGCCAACAAAGTCTGTATTCCACATCATAGACTCCCTTCTAAGAGAGAAGGCAATAAGAAAGAGGTCAATGGGGCAGAAAATTCCTGCCTGTCACCTGTGTGCCTTCTTATTTCCAATACACCTGCCATACAACCTCTGCCATTTGTTTTGGGGGTCTGGCCCCTACCGACTTCGTTAAGTCCATCTTTGTGTGATTGTGTGGAAGACAAGCATGGCTTCCACACGAGGAAGTGGTGTTCCAGACTTGATAATCACTAATTTTATCTTGACAGTTTGCTCCCCTATTATAAAGATGGCCTAACTTGAATAACTTTGAAAAGGATTTCACTTCAAGCAATACTGATTAAGTGTGAATTGTAGAGTGGCCTTCCAGAATGCTGTGGAATTACTTTAATGAGAAGCTCTAATCCAACCTTTGTACATCCTTGAGAAAAATGAAAGCTCTAACTGCTTCTGCTGAGTTTCTTTAACTCACTGGGAGGTTGAATGTCACAGTGTCTGGAAAAATTAGCTAGCTACACTTGAATAATCATCTTTAAACTTGTCTTGCAAAGTAACTTTTACAGCTATAAAGAATAGTGTTCTACTTGCCCAAAAGTTATGCTTCATCATATACTCTGTGATGAATAGTGCTAATTTCTAGTGAAGAGAATGGAAGAAAGGAGAGCTTAGGTAAAGTTCAAGATACATATGTTAATTTTAATGCAAAGTTTCATTATATAATCTCCCCCCAGCTCAACCACCCTCACTACTTAAAAATCCTATTAAAGGCTGTGTACTTGTGTACAATGCACGATTTTATCCAATTTGTAAAAATTTTCATTTTACTCCCTGTTTATTCAGAACAGTTCAGGGCAACCTAGGAGAGCATATTGAATTTGAGAGGTAATATAATAACAGCAATAATGAACATGTCTTTTACTGAATGCTTGTTAGGGATGGTCTTGCTAATCACCTTTAACTTACAGTGAGTGAGTAACAGTAAGCAAGGCACTACATTAAGCATTTTATGTGCATTATTACACTCAACTCTCAATAACACGAGATAGATTTTATCATTTTCTGCTGTTCCCAGAAGAGTTGAGCTCCAGCTAGTCTAAGTAATTTACCCTGTTCACGCAACCACTGAGAGCAGAGCTGGTGCTAGTAGTGAGGTCAGCGCACAGGCTCTGCAGAAGGGGGCGGCATAGCACTGTGGCCATGGGGTTCAAACTTGGCCTCCACAGGGAGTCACTATACGATGCTAACAACATGGACCGTGAACAAGTTACTTATCCTTCTGTGTCTCAGTGCTCTGTCTGGGAAGCCCAGGTCCCATTTGTAAAGGTGAGTCATAACAGAAATGCCTTATGAGGTGATCATGAAGCTTAAATGGGGTGATCTTGTAAGGTACCTGTGAAATTTCTAAATGCTAGCTACCATGGGGTCCAATAAATGCTGTGCACAGAACTTTATCTATTTATTTCTACAAAGAACTATGAAATTTTACTTAGATTTCACAAAAATGTGGAGAGGAGGTAATACTGTCATCATTTTTATAGACAACTGAAGCTCAGAAATTTTACATAACTTGCTCAGGATCATCAAGTTTGAAAGATGTGATGCAAAGATCCAAATTTAGATTTTTCTGACTAGATGCCCACACTTTGCCCTCTATGTCACTGGAGAACAGAAGCCAAAGTGGACGGGAATGGGCATTTGTCACCTCTGACCCCAAGTGAGTCTGGACCTCAGCCTGTAGCTCCCTTGGTGGCAGGTGAGGCAACACCAATGCTTGCTCCTGGGGGGCTGCTGTGGCATCTCTCCAGCACCACAGCACCCCCACATCAGACTGAACTTGCTCAGGCTTCAGACCCTTAAGCCCCATGACAATTTGGGTCTTCTGTGCAAAGTACTGTTTGATGCTCTAGAAATACCCTTCCTATCAAAGGAATTCTTGGTAAAAATCCCTTTTCTTTATCTTGTTACCTTCAATAGGACATTTATACATCTTTAATTGTATTGCTTCATTTGGAAATTAAGGCACATTTATGGAAAACATGCTCTCACAAAATCTTTTTGTAAGAAGCAAATTGTCTAATTTTCATACTGAAAAACCAAAGAGTCACTAGGGCCTAGGTGAGTTTTCTGATTCCATGCACTTTGGAAAGGTGGGCAAGAAACCATGTAGGGGTGGAGAATAGGTTCATTTTGCTAGAAAACTGGGTAGAAAAGGAAGATACTCTTTATCTCAGAGTCCAGGAAATGTGTCTGGGAGGAGATGCAGAGGAAGACAACAGACGCCAGTGTGCCCCCAGCATTCGACAGGCAAAGAAATCAAGGATGTAGCAATAACTTTAGAAAGGCATAAGCAGTATAAAAGTAAATAAACAACGAATAATTGCCATAACCCAGTTTTTCCCATTTCTCAATCTCTTTCGTTTTTAAAATGAGCAGTCTACTGCTGACACAGTGAATTTTTGAGTTTATTAAAAAAATTAAATAAAAGACATCAACTTGATTATATCTTTGGTTTTGTTACAAGAGACCACAGCATCCAAGAACTGAGAAAATGAGTTGCTTAAAATTTTTTCTTAAACAATTTTTTACTTAAATTATGAAGAATATAGCCTGATCACTCCAGTAATGTTCTGTCTGGAAGTTTTTCTCACTTGCAAGTGAAAACATATTTTCTTCTATTTTCAAGATTCATATTTTCTCCTCTGCCAAGTAAGCTGTCCATTTTTCAGTTTATGTGTTGAACAATTAGCAGAAAAACTCATTACAGTTGACCTATTGTTTTATAAGCTTTGCATCATCATCAAACCATTACCTTCCTCCATCCTCCTTTCTTTTAGGACAAAACTAACAACAGTAACAATTATCTCAGATTTTGAACTTACTTGCAAGATATAGTGGAAAAATTATTGAAAGGGGGAACATATACAGTAATTAAATGATAGTTTCTTTGTCTTAGACCATGACAGGGAGGTTTTATCACTTCATTGAGAATTTAACAATTGTGCGCCAGATAAAGATAATGCAAGATAGTAGTGTTATGTGACTTTTTCTTTGTGTCTGTGTATATTTTGTTAATACTTGTTTTCCAGAATAAAATGGGTCTAGGATCCTGGGCTTCAGGATTTGGGCATTGATGGATCTTCTTGGAATCTTTCCTTGCCACCAATTATAATAAAATCCAAAGGTCAAGTAGGTTCTAAAGGAATGATGAGAAGTAAACTGGAAAGAGTTTTAATAATGTAATGTGAGATTCTGGATGATAACCACCTTGATTTTGAAAAGACATAATGTTGTCAGGATAATATAATATACCTGAATGATGTACAGTGAAAATTTCATAAAATGAAGAGCAAAGAAATACAACTTAATTTTCCTCAGCATTTGGAGTCTTTCCAAAATAGTACATAAAACCTATTTTCTACAACTTAATAAAGAAATTGAAAGTTTGAAGAACATTCATTGTAAAAAATAGTAGAATAAGGGAAGGATGAGCAAAAAATGCTATGGAAATATGGTAAATGAATTAGAATTTCTACCACTTTGCAGAGATGACAAGAAGTGTGTGTGTGTGTGTGTGTGTGTGTGTGTGTGTGTGTGTGGTGGTCCAGCACCAATTCAAATATTTGGGGAAGTTTTTCTTTCACCTATTGGCTCAGTCCTAACTTTGGTATTGAGGCCAATCTTGCTCTAAGAGGGAATTTCAAAAACTTTGAACTTATTGACTTCTAATTCTAGTAACTGAGCTCTCATTTTTTTCTCATGTTTTGGCTTATGCACTCAAATGGCAGTTTCTGTGCCTATGATCAGGAATAATATGTTATCTACAACATGCAACAACTGATATGGTAATATAAATTAATGTATTAAATGACATGCAAGCCAAAACCAAACACATATACACTTCCTTCTCTGATCATGATGAAGCTTGTACTAGATAGTTTTCCTACAGAAAGCAACTATAAAAACTGTAGGAAATACATAAAATTCTGATTTCTGTTAAAAGTATTGAGGGCAATCAAAGCAGGCAGTACTCAAAATGCTAGGTCCCTGAGAGAAGGTAAATGTGATAAAGTGAACTCCATTCACCCTGGATTCTTCCTTGAGGAGACTTGTAAATTCATAATGTAGTGGAAGAATGTCAGTAGAAATTTTCAGTCTTACTAGGTTGAGGAGAGAGAGGTTAGATTCAGGGATGTCAAAGAAGCTGAATCTTGATGGGCCAAATCCAAGAAAGGGGGGAACCCAAGGACAGTGAGCCCCCAAATCTGTGTGCAATCTTCTCTAACAGTGTTAGCTAACTCCTAAGATGTTCAATTTAAAACTCCAAGAAATCCTACAGAATGCAGCAATTGGGATAGTAAAGTACTGAGCAGATATTTACACAGATGCAAAGACAGAGGGTGCAGGTCAAAGTCTGTTAAACCCTGGTAAACACCTCAGGCTGTCAGTTAAAATCACAGAAGGGCCACAGAAATAGATCAGCCCTAACAAATCTAAAACCAGTAATCTGCTTGCTTTCCACCTACCTTCTAAACCTAGTTGTTTTGAAGAAATAAATCACATTTCAGAACACTTACTAATTTTAATATGTAATGTCCAACATTTGATCAAAAATTACAAAGCATGCTACCAAGCGGAAGCAAAGAATTGAAGCCAATATATTTGCAAAATTAAGGACTTTTAGTAAGCCTGCCTGTAAAGATGCACCTGAACTGATGTTGCCAGGAGGAGGACTGAGAAGTGGAAGGAGGGCAGGATCTAGGCAACAGCACAAACAGAGGATGAAAGGCACAAACAACACTGTGCATGGGAACCATCATCTGTTCCATGAGTGCAATGGTGAGTGACAGGAAGAGGCCAGGATGGGAACTGGACACTGACAGTATCTGCTTTAGCCTGTAATCCAGGTTCTCAAGCTGTTTTAATCCTTGTAACCATTTCTCTTCAATGAAATCTTAGATCTAAGCCACAAAACAGGAACGGGGAAGGGGCCAGTGTTGTGGAGACTTAGGACATCAGCATTGCCACTTGCCACCCTCATTGACTTTGCCAAGAGTTTCCTTCATGAACCAGCACTACCCCTTGGTGCTGCGTGCTTTGGTCTTGCTTCCTCACCTGTAAATGGCTAGAAACAACCACAGCAGATGGCCAGTTTGAGAGGTACATGTGAAAATATGTTCAAGATGTTCCAAACAGGTAAAAAATTACTGTATGAGTGATAGGTAGAGCAAAGAAATTTAACAGCTCAATGTTAGCCAGACTTCAGCCTTAGACAATAACTCTGGGAGCTAGTGGGGTAAATTTGAGACTATAATGGAAAGAGGGGAGACAGATGTGGGGCCACTGCATTGTTTGGGTGAGAAATTACGGCAGGGGTAGGAGGGATGGAGCAGAAGTGGGGTTGCAGAAACCTTTAGATGGTAAATTGGAACAACTTGGTGGTGAGTTGGATGTGGGTAGTGACGGAGAACATTGTCTTTTTTAAGAGATTCTCCAAAATGAGTGGCCATGGGATTTGGACCTAGAGGAGGCACCCTGAAGAGAGAGCTGAGTAGAGCATTTTGTATTTGGAAGTGACTTCAGCAGAAGAGTGGCAGGGTTGTGTGAATCTCAGGAGTGGGTGGAGGTGCATAATAGGATGAAGAGAAGAGGGAGAGACTGCTTGGACTCTCATTTAGAACACAGATGTAACCAGAGAATTTAAGAGAATTTAACTTGAAGATATGCAAAAATATTTTTTGAGACTAGAATAATTCATGAAAAATATGTAATTTTTCCATGAGAGTAACTGTCAGCTAAAATGAATAAGCCTTAGCAAAAGGTTATTAAATGGTTCAGGTTCCAAAACCATGGCTGATCAATTGTAGAAACAAATTGCTTCATAAATAACACCTTGATTTTAAAGAAAGAAAAGACACAACAATATCACCGGGAAAGGTATTGTTTGCCCTACATTTAATACTTTGTCTTGCAACAGACCAAGAAAATGGAATTAGCCCAAGATAATTTTAATTAGGTACATTTCCACTGCTTTACACAGATCTTGACTGAGTTTAAAAATTTCCTTTTAATTTTGAAAGGAATAGGAAAACACTGAAACACTGTGAAGGATATCCACATTGTCCTTGAAAGTTGTTTTGGTTTGAGCAAATGTTTCAGATTTTGCTGTGGGAAGACGTGTCTGGCTGAAAAGATTGGGACATCTTATATAATAGGAACACTGAAGTATTCCATGTGAGAATGTGTCATTTGTATGGAATTATACTGTACTTTTAATGTACTTAAGGCCCAATAAAGACCATTGTGACAGACGCACCTCTGGCTCCCCATGGCATGAGTTCATGGTCAGTTTGGTAGTGGACTGACAGCTCTTTGGGTCCCTGCCTTCTAGTTTTGCTTCTAACTTTGAGATGGAGAGATTATTTTGGATTACCCATGTAGTGGGGTGCAGCAGGCTGGGGAGTCAGGCTGGCTGTGCAGACCCAGCACTGCCACATAGCGCTGTGTGCTGTCAGTCTTGCTTCCTCATTTGTAAATGGCTAGAAACAGCCACAGCCAGTATGAGTGATAGATGTGAAAATATGCTCAAGGTGTTCCCACAGGGCCTGGCCCACAGTGGGGTTCAGTAGGTTTAATCCCTTTTCTCTTCCTTTATTTCTAGAATGGGTATGAATGTCTTAACTAGTTCTAAGCAAAATGGTGAAAGGAGAGAACTTGGGGCTCCCATTTTCTCTGGGGATAAGGGTGCAATAAAACTCACTGGCAGAGAACTTTATTATAGTTTACTAAGTTTGACACATACAATGCCTTCCACATAAGGCATACCTCATAAACATCCATTCCTTATGATCTCATTGCTTCTTGTTATAGCTCTACAAAGTAGATGATCCTTTGTTACAAATAAGAAAACTGAAGTGCAGAGAGGTTAAACGACAGCCTTAAAGTCACATAGCTGCTATAGCTGGCAGAGCAAGGACTGAACCAGTTCCTCACCCTCACTTCCCTGGCAGCCCTCCACTGCCCCTCCACACTGGCTACTCCCCTGAGGCTTCTGAGCAGGCCTGCCTTGCCCAAGCCATGTCCCCTGGTGCTCCTCTGTTCAATACCCCACTCACCCATGCCCCAAATGCTCAATTTCTGCTCTCAGCAAACTCCTACAGAAAAAAATATGTCGCAATCTATTTCATTATGACATTTTAGAAATAGATCTTCTGCAGTAAGCAGAATAAGGCCCTGCCTTCAGCCAAAGACCCCCAGGCGAAATCCCCAGAACCTTTGAATGTCACCTTATGTGGCAGAGGGGCTTTGCAGCTGGGATTAAGTCAAGGACCTTGAGGTGGGGAGACTGTCCTGGATTACTCAGGTGGGCGCAGTGTAATGACATGAATCCTTAAAGCCTGAGAATATTTTCTGGCTGTGGGCAGAAAGAGATGTGACTACAGAAGAAGGGCCAAAGTGATGCAACATTTCTGGCTTTGCAGATGGAGAAAGAGCACGAGCCAAGGCACGTGGATGGCCCCTGCAGCCGGCAAAGGCAGGTGCCCCACATGCTAGGGCTGCCATACCAAGGCCCCCTAACCAATGGCTTAACAACAGAAAGTTACCATCTCACACTTCCAAAGGCCAGAAGCCTGAGATAATGATCTTGACTGGGCCACGCTCCCCTTGATTTTTCAGAAGGTCATTTCTCCCTTGTTCATATTTAAGAGAAGCTACTTAGACAGAAGTCAGTACTTTCTTCTTTTTCCAGAAAGTCGTATATCAAGGGCATGGGCGATTGGGGTAGCTGGTGATAACTGCTTCACTATGCAGGAGTCCTCCTCCTTAGCGATATTATCGCATTAACTTCCTCTGCTCAGCAGAGCCAGCCACCCAGCATTAAGATAATGGAAAATGTGATGTGTATGCTCATTACCTAGCCATGAAATTAGGACAAACTTGATCCATGCTGTTTTGAGACAAAAGTATAATTTTCAAAGGAGGAAGCAAAAGAAAAGAAAGCCAGGTTTGAAAAACCAAGTATGTTTCCAAGTCTGTTAAAATTACAAACTCAGATCATAGCAAACTGACCGACAGGTCCTGCTTAGTGTTTCTGCAGGCCCTTGCCCTGCACGCTTTTCTGAGATGGAGTGAGCTCTTCCCCTCTGGTCCCCGTGAGGGGTGAAGTCTCCAGTGACTGTCCCTGTGCACACTGGCTCACCTCCAGGCTATTGCTGTCTTTCACATGATGCTTTGACAAATATTCGTAAGTAAGCTTAGTAAGACTTCAGTCTTTTAAAGGCTGAGTGTTTGGAGTGTTTCAGTGTTTTCACTGAAAGTGAAAAGTCATCACAAAAAACAGTGCGCCTCCTCCCTGCCCCCGCGGCAGTCCGACGTGGTGACGGCCTCAGCCAGCCCCGCCAGCTGCTCGCGTTAGGAATGCTCTGCCGCTGAGACTGTATCCAGACTTGCATCTCCAGTTGCTCACCTGGTTATCTAACAGGCTTCTTAGACGTGTGGTCACATCCTGCTTCCTGCTTTCTGTCTCCTGCCCGGTTACTTCCCTCCACTAACTGCCACTCCTGTGAAGTTTTACACCTCAGTTAATAGCAGTTCAGCTTACTCAGGCCTGACATTTTGGAATAATTATTGACTTTATTTTCCTCACATCCCATATCCAATTTGTCAACACATTCTGTCCTTCCCACTTTCCAGACATAACCAGAATCTAACCACATCGCAACCCCTTCGCAGGTACCACCTTGCTCTGAGCCACTGCCCCTCTCATGAGGTGATTTCTGAAGCCTCCTAACCTGTCTTTCTTCTCTGCCTTGCAGTCTTCAGTCTAGGGGCAATACCAAGTTCAAAGAAACAACTAAAATGCAAATCAACTTTTGACAGCTCATAACTTTAAAGCAGCTCTCCATTCCACTTAAAATAATAGCCAAGGTCCCTGCCTTGCCCTAAAGGCCTGCATGATCTGGCCTCCTGCCTTCTCTCTGCTCTGTACCCATCCCTCATTCCTCTCCAGGCAGCTGGGCTCCCAGCTATTCTGGAATGTTCTTGGCATGTTGTGTCACAGGGCCTTTGTACTTACCTCTGCCTGCAAAGCTCTTCCCACTCAGTGTCAGGGCTCTCCCACAGCAACCTTGGGCTCCTACTGACATGTTACCCTCTTGGTGAGCCTTCCTGACCACCCTCCCCACTATCTTCCTCCATCCATTTTATCTACCCAAAATATCACATGCTTTGCTCATTTATTTTGTTTGCTGCCTGTCTTTCCCTCATTAGAAAGTAAATGCCATGGAGACAGAAGTCTCTTCTGCTTTGCTCCCAGGTGTATTTGAATTTGAATTCCTAGAGTAATGCCTGCCTGTGGTCACTTACGTGCCACTCTAGGCCTGGATGAGTGAGTGCATGAATTTCAGAGAACCATAAAGCAGCATCGAGGCACTAGTCATCTCACTGTGTAACTAGAATTCCTTCTGTGCCACTGATGCCAAGACACCAGGCACAGCCTCTTGTCCCATGAGGGAGTTTGTGCTTGTTACAAAAGTCAGCATGCCTGTGATTGAATAGCCAAGTTGTTCCTAGGTTGTCACCTTGCTATTCCTGAAATTAGAAATACTTTCAGAAGCTGAAACAGTAGAGCTCTAGACACCAGAAAATTCCTTACTCCTGCCTTGAGTCTTAGTATCTCAGGCAACGCAAAGGGCAGGAGTGCGAATTGGGTCAGGGAGACAAGCCCTTGTGCTGGCAGGAGCTGCCTTTGGGCAGAGGTTTTTTGTCTTGTTTTCTAAGGAAATGCCTTATAGAAGTTTCTCCATAGTGACTAATGGTCCAAGATTTGTCCAAGAATGACAGCGTCTGGCCACACAAGTGTGGTAACATGCTCATGCTTACTCACACATTGTTTGAATGGCTACAATAAGGCAGGTGTTGTGCTGAGCACTGTAGTTGACCACGAGGAGGACCAAGACCCATGCCCTGTTCTTAAGAACTTCCGGGCTGGTTAAGGGCTCAGTTAAGAGTAATGAAAGATGCAGAGGAGGAATTTAGTAGGGCCACCTGACCTGGGTCAGGTTAGGGGAAGACCAAGAGGAACGATGGTGAAACTAATCTTGAAGCACCAGCAAGAGCTGGCCAAACACAGAGAAAAGAGAGCTGGGGAGGCTGCCAGGCCAAGGGCAGTGTGGGCAGAGGCCCGGAGCATACGACACAAAAGCCAAGCATGTTTGGAGCGTGCGAGTATGCAGCCTGGAGGCAGAGGAGAGTGGACAGGGCCAGGGCCCACTACCCAGGGCCTTACCTGCTGACTGTCTTCTGCTGTCAATGGAGGCTACATTGGCATTTTCAGGGTTATCTTATAGCAAAGGTCATCATCTTAAAGATGTCTGATGACGGCATAGGACGAGCCTCCTTGGAACAGATGATTCGAGAGAAGCAGTGTTTGCAGAGCATCTCATTAAATACCCCTCCTAATTGAAAGCCCAGAGTGGTTGAATGGCTCCAGGGCTGGCACAGTGAGTTCTAACAATATATAGCTTGTTTATAAGGTTCCTTTTTTCTATCTCATAATAACAAATTTCATATTGAAATTTGCTAGGAGGCAATCAATTTGTGAATGTGATGAATAATTTGTAATCCCATTTGCTACATGACTTCTGGGTAAAAGTGAAACGAATCTGACTTCTTAGAGGACACTTACAGAAGTGAAAAAAGGAGGAGCTGACAGAGCAGCCCGGCACTCCCTGGGCCTGATGCTGTTTGTCATCTTGTCCTGAAAAGCAGCACCTCCGGGCATCAAGGTGGGGATGACACGGGACACTGCATGTTTTATGCCCAAGATGCCAGACATCAAGTGCTTCTGCAGGAATTGGCAGTACTAGTGAGTGTGAGTGCCAAGCAGGGCAAGAGTTCCCAGGTGCAGCCTTAGAGAGGCTTGCCCGTGGCCTGGGAGGCCCTCAGACAAGGATGCGCTCAGGCCGGCCTCTCGCTTCCTGAAGGAGCAGGAAGGGGACTGGGAGAGTGGCAGAATATCAGGACCGCGGGGCTTGCTGCCAGACTGCAGGATGGGCAGAGCCTGCGAGACCGGGCCTGCCTGTGGGAACAGTGGCTTTCATTTGATTATCTTTCCTTCATATATGTATTGGTTTATTAAAAGTCACATACAGTATTACTTTCACACTTTCTTGAGATAATCAATTTCCTTCTCAGGATGTTCCAGTGATTCATAGTTCAAACTCTGATAGTAACTCACAGTTATATGCAGGCCCTTTTTCCAAGTCATGAACGCAGATAAATACTTTATTTAATAACGAGGCTCAGCCACAGAGGGGGTAGAAAAACCTGACCTTTTCTGTGCAGACTTTTCTTTCTCAGATATAATCAAAGATATAAGGACTATATAAACTAGGGGCTTTTGAAAAGACATTTAAGATGCTTCACATACTGTTGAAAAATGTGGAAAAATGACATGAAATTGCATTTGAATGGTCATTTTACTAAAAGCAGTGAACAATAAAGGCCTGAGTTTTGTGCTGGTAGGAAGCTGACAAAGGAGGGGCTCTGATGTGTAAAGGACAACAGAGGTAGTACAAAAAGGCTTAATTTTAAAATCAACTTCCTGATTTCAAATCACACAATTCTCGCACACTTGTCCATAGCCATTGCATTTTTTCCTAATTCTTTTCCAGTGGGAAAAGTCTTGCACAGAAAAACCCAGTCTCAATGGTGCCATGTAGTATGAAATGCCATTTTCTGGTGAAGGAATGCTGGGTTCTGGCAAAATCAGTACATGTAAGTAGAGACCCAAGGGTCTCATGGGAATAAGTCCTTATGAGTGGGGTCTGATGCTCTAGACTCCAGGTAGAGAGCACAAAAATTGAGTTAAACTGTAAGCACACCAAGATGGTGTCACAAAATTGCTTGGTGGGGAAACCCCCCAACACAACACACAACTTTGGTGACCAGAAGTGTCAGAATTGACGGGTTCTGTGTGAGTACTAAAGGGAAAACACACAGGAGAAGTGAAGTTTTGCTACACACCATACACCCAGCAATCCCATTGGCAGATATTTACCCTACAGAAAGGGAAACAGTTCAGACAAAAACCTGCATGTGAATGCCATCGCAGCTTGATTCATAGTTGTCCAAACTGCAAACAACCCAAATGCCCTTCATGGTGAATGAATGAACAAACTGTGGTACCTCTTGCAATTGAACAGTGCTCAGCAATTAAAAAGAATGAATTCCTAATGCATACAGCTTGGGGGAATCTCAAAAGCATTAAGCTAAGTGAAAGAAGCCACACTCAAATTCTTAACATTCAAAAACTTCTAAGATTTTATCCCTGGGGTGAAGGCCTCCCTCCCAACGGCTAACATAGGGGGAGCTTGCATGGGACAGAGAAGCAAAGCGCCCGGCAGCCTTGGTGTGGAGTGAATGGGCCAGACTGAGTGTGCTCCTGCAGGGAACTTTGTGATAGCTCCCGATCACAGAGGCACCTCACCTGCTTCTTCTAGTACAAAAACCCAGCCGCCCCCCGAGGACACAGCCTCATCCCAGGAACCTGGTGTGTGAAATTACAATACAGAGCATGTACTACAGGAAGCCTAGCACACAGCCCAACTCCTCCAGAGAACAGAAAATTGGCCACTGCTCCCTCACTTCCCTCTCTTTCCTCGAAACCTTCAGCCTCTAAGGTAGTGGGGCTGTGAGTTCACTTTCCGCATTGTCTTCAGGGAACTTGGAGAAAGAAATACCTGGAGAGAGTTGGTTAACTGACTCAAATTACCTGAGATCCAAAAAGAAGAATTATATAAAGGACAGTCTTGGCATTTGATTCACTGAGCAGGGAGAAATAGCCTGAGCCAGTGTGGGTGGGGATCTGATTCATGGACAGGCATATGGCAAGTTTTACTTAATGCTACTGGCTGTTGAAATGAGCCAAGCCAGTCCCCCGTATCAGTTTGCTGTGCTTATTGAGTTCATAGATTGGTGTGTTTAAAAGCTTTGGAAGCTGGTAAAGGTCTAATTATGCAGAGAGTAAAAAGATGAGCATTGCAAGGGATTACCAGGGAGGGAGGGATGAACAGGTGGAGCACAGAGGATTTTAAGGGCAGTGGAATTATTCTGTATGATACTACAGTAGTGGGTCTATGTATAATGATACATTTGTCCAAGTCCATTGAATGTACAACTTCAAGAGTGAACTCTAATGTTCATAGTAACAATGGACTTCAGATGATTTCAATGCCAATGTGAGTCCATCAGTCATCAGAAATGTTGCACTCTGGTGGGGGATGTTGATAATGAAAGAGACTATGTATGTACGGGGGCAGGTGTCTATGGGAAATCTCTGTATCTTCTCCTGAATTTGGCTGTGAATATAAAACTGCTCTAAAAATAAAGTCTATTTTAAAAATATTCTTGGAGAATTTCCAATTTTGACAAGATGGAAAGGTCCCCATTCCTCCCAGTTTCTCCTTGTTGCAACTAAGAACCAGAGATAACACAGCAACACGTGTAGAAAGGTTCTGAAAGGTAGAGAGAAGGCAGGATGCCTGGGGACCTCAGGGCTTGAGGAAAAACACAATGGTGACCTACGTGCATTTCCTTACAGCTTCTCATAGATGGTCAGAGCACTGCAGAAACCCCCAATGAGCACAAAGAAAAAAATGTCAAGAAAGCCTGTTTCCCTCCAACAACAGACCAGGAAAAGCAGGGCTAACAACAGAAAACCTGTTGGATAATAACCGCTCTACTCCAGCCAAATAGCAATGGATAAAACCACTCCACCAGGGTTTCAGTGGCACCAAGCAAGTGGGAAACTGGTCTCCCAGCCCATTGCTACCCACCTTACTTCCTCACAGAGCCAGCTGTGGGCCAACGCTCTGATTGCCTGCTTGGTGGGGTCTATAGGGAAGCACACAGCTGATTTTCCATCAGCTGTTCAGAAGAAGCAGACAGTACTCGGAATCCCCCACCAGGGTCAAGATGCAACTGAATCTCCACTTCAGTTCCACTCAACATCCACAAGACTGAATTCCTGAATTTGGTGATGCAAGGCAGGGCTAGTCAGTGCCCCTTCTGTATCCTGCCCCTGGTGTAAGCAAGGCATTCTAGTGAGCCAAGCTGCACACACACCCATTATCCACGAGATGCGAACAGGCAGTACCAAAAACAGCTACTTGGCAGTCCCATGAAGAATTAACATAAACTTTACAAAATCTCAAATAGAAAGTAGAGGAGGAGCAAACACTTCCCAACTCATTTTAGAGGCTAGTATTTATTATCTGGATACCAAAACCAGAGACCACTCAAAAGAAAGGAAAACTACAGACCAGTATTTCTTACAAACTTGAATGTAAAAATCCCTAGCAAATATTAGCAAGTTGCATTCAACAGTGCATAAAAGAATTAGACACCATAACAAACTGAGTTTTACCAGTTTGTAAGATACACGATCAACACACAAAAGTCAACTTCATTTGTGTATACAACAATGGACATGTGGAAGCCGAAGTTAAAACACAATACCATTTACAATCCAAAGAATGACAAAGAAAATGAAATTCTTAGTTGTAAAATTGATAAAGCATGTATAGAACTCATATGCTGAAAACCACAGAACTGATGAAAAATGGAATAAACTATTGATACACACAACTTAGATGTATCTCCAGGGAATAATGTTGAATGAGAAAATCCAATCCCAGAAGGTCATATACTGTGTGATTCCATTTATATGAAATTCTTGAAATGATAAAATATAGAAATGGAGTGCAAATTAGTAGTTGCCTAGGGTCAGAAACAGGGATAAGGAGGGTGGGTGTGGCTATGAAAGGACAAGAGGATCCTTGGATGGTGGAACTATTCTTGCCTGTACCAATGTCAGTTTCCCAGTTCCGACATTGTACTACAATTTTGCAAGATTACCAATGGGGGAAACTGGGTAAAGGATATGCAAGATCTTTCTGTATCATGACCTACAACTATATAAAAAACCTACTACTATCTAAAATCCAAAGTTTAATTTTAAAATTTATTTTAAAACTCTTATTCTCTTCTTCTGGGATTCCAATTAAATATATATCTCTCTTACACACTGTCTTGCACTCTTTTCTGTGGCTTTTCTTCTCTTAATTTTTCCTTATTTGAAGTTTGGAGAGTCACACTTAACCTGCCAGCTCACTAATTCTCTTCAGGTGTGTCTCATCCACCCTTTGACTTTTTGTGTATTTTGTTTTTTGTTGTTGTTTCGAAGAGAGGATAAATCCAGTCCCTGTTATTAGGTCTCAAGCAGGAGATGAAGTTCCCCCTTAATTTTTGCTAATGGTTCCACTTTATTCTTTTCCTAATTTACTGTATCCCTCTTTACAACTTTCTTTTTTCTGTAGCTATCTTCAACCTTATATTTTATTTCCTTGTACACAATCAGCATAGTTACTTTGTGGCTGGATCTGATCATCCCAGTTCCTCAAGATCATCAAATCCTTCTCTGTTATCAATTGTTTCTGCTGGTTCTCACTCATGGACATTTCCTCCTGGGTCTTATAATTAGCTTGAAGAGAACTTTTGAAATACAATTTATAGAAGCAATTTGAGGTTTAAAGTGATAGCATTTTTCTCCAGGAAAGATTTGTGTTTGGTTTTTGCCTGGAGATTGGGTCCACTATAAACCAAGTTGAAGGCTTGAGATGACTGATTAGCTCTTGGCTGGGATTCCTATGGTCCCTTCCACTTCCTGTTCACCTTCATCCTGGTAGACAGATGACATTTTAGGGTCCTAGCTCATTATAAGGAAAGCCTTCTATTACCCTTTCCACTTGTTTTCTATTGTCCCATATGCAATAAAAACAAATGTTCTACCAATCCCTACCGTCCATCTGAAATGTCCACAGGGCTTCTGTGCACCTCTATCTATTTGCATTCTATTTTTTCCACTCTCTTTGTCTTGGTAATTCCTGCTTTTATCATATATTCAATGCTTCCAAGAAAAATTTTGAAATACATGTTTTATCCTTATTTTTCAATTGGTTTCTGGGAGAGAATTGTTCTGAATTGTTCAAAGTCCCAGTGTTTGGTATAGAAAGTCACAGCCCTATTTTTTTTTAATTAGAAAGGGATGAATAGTTTTACCAAGGTTCAAAACTTTTAATGGTATCATTTCTAATTTAATTGGCAACTTGAGTGATTATGCTAATTAATTTACATTCCACAAACATCTGTAAACATTATAAATTCAAGTCTAATTGGAAATTATTCAGACTATTTATAAGTGCCAAAAGATAATGTATTGCTCATTAAAAATTCCTTTTAAATTAACCAATGACATGTGAGGGATGTTTACTGATTTCTGAAAATAAATTAGTAAATTTTAAAAAAGAAACTGAACCAAAGTTTTTACAACTGAAAGCACATTTGTAATGTACTTTGATGATTTTAAATTTACTGGTCATATCATTTAGCGCACCTATGAATACTGATGATATAAACATTTGATCTGTTGGGTTCACCTAAAGAAGGTTATGAGGAGGAGGCATCCCATTCATTTCCAAGTTCTTGATTTTCTGTTTAAACATAAGCTAAAACAGCTGAATAGCATTTTCTATGTTCCTAGAAGTCTTTTGGTGGCCTATTCCAGTGTTTCTAAGCTCCTGTACTACTAACTCTCCCAGTCATCCTAATGCCTGTTTTGGATGCTCTGGTAGAGTCATCGTTTTTCAGCTTCCTGGATCACCCAAAGCAGATGTCTGGGTTACATTTAACAGTGACCTATTAATTAAGTAGAAGCCAAGTTCTTAATCTATGTCTACAGGGCTCAAGCACCCACGTCTCACTGACCAAAGGAATCCTTTCCATGGTTGATAGATGAGACCATTTCCATCATTTGGGGAATTATAATAGAAGAAGAAATCATACCATATATTTGAGGCATGGTTTGGAGTTTGCAAAATGCTTTCATGCACATTTTATCATTTGGTCCTCACAAGACTGGATGGGGTGAGCTGAAAAAAGGAAGTAATGACATTCACGTGCAAGGATAATTTGCTCTCCTTGCTTGACCTTTCTCATTATCACTGCCCAATCTATCAGTCATGAGAAGTGGTGACAAGATTCTTCTTTAGTTTAATTAAAATTTAGCTACTGATTTAAATAAAAGCTACTAATCCCTTGCTTAAGGATTTCCTTTTAGGAAATGGAAATCTCATAATTCTCTTGAAGAATTTTTTCCCCTATGGATAACCTATTTCTCTTATTTTTATTAGTTTTCCCAGCTCAAATAATTTCATTAATTTACAACATCCTCCCTTTCATTCAGTATTTTTTCACTTGAAATTTAGTATAACCAGATCACACTTGTCATTTGAAAAAACAAACTATTAAGAGTCAAAATAAATAAGGTGAGGTTGACATTCAATTCTAAAAGAAGGATCACTCTGGTAGTACAAATGGGCTTTTAATTAAAACTGATCATTCTGACCTCTATTTTCTTTTGGAGCATTTTGATTTATGGAATATGCTAAACAACTTACATATTTTATCTGGAAAATAGCAGATTTGCCCACAGAGTTTTCAAAATGAATGATTTAATTTTTTCCCAGAACAATATCCAGATCAGCTCCTCAGATGAGACAAATGAACAGTTGCAATATTTATTGCTTTTTAATAGAGGCAGAATTACTTTCCATGACAGATCACCTCTTAGCTTTACGCATAGATAAGAAAAGTCAGGTTGAAATTAAATATACATTTTGTGTTTTAAATAAGGTAAATAATATTTCCCTTGATAGTGCCTGATTAAGAAATGCAAATGCAGTTCCATGCAGATACATCAAATAGACCACAGTTTTCAGAAGACAGTCTAGAACAACATTAATAGGAGAGTTACTGAGACATTATCAGTCCAAGAAAGTCTGATTGTTCCAGCCATGACACAGAGTTGAGAGGAGGCTGAGAGGAAATTTGGCAGGCTTAGTAGTCTGTGAATTACATTTATACTCTTTGGAGAATATTGTAAGATGGCAACCTCTGCCCATTTAGTTGGGTAAATGATTTTGATATCTTAGCATTGGAAGATGAATAAAGTGTATATTGAAATAAAGAAATAAAGAAAATAGCTCTTATCATGAACAAGAAAGACTGCTGCCACAAAGTACATATTAATTTAGGAAGCCAAATGAGCAGTGCATTGGCTGTCAGCTATCATGACTTTGGTCTAATTCCATATGCCATTTAGCACCTCTCACCATGGCATTCTGCTTCTCAGAATCTTTTTTTCTGTGTTAGGAGACAACATATACCTTCTGCATAGCTACTGAATCTTTCTCTGTTCAGATTACTAATTTGTTGCTTCTGCTAGAATCAGAAATAGCAGGTGACAGTGATGGGACGTGAGGGGTGCCCTCTGAGAATATTTCATTCTTTTCTATTTCCTTTACCTGAGCTTGAACCACAGTGATGATAAAACATTAGAGTTGGACAAACCCTTAATAATCATCCAGAGTAATGTTTCCCAAAGCATGAAACATGATTTAATATTTTAAACTTTTTTGATTGACATACTAGGAAGAAAAGATTCCCTTTAAAATTGTCTTTTAATTCTCCTCATTAGAAGAGAAATTTTAATCTTCTAGCCTGTCCTTAGCCTCTAGTCTGTCCTCCAAACATTTGTCATTTCTATTCTTCATATAGAGAAATCAAGACTTATGCTCAGAGTCTTTGTCAGAGTAAGAAAACCTAGTGAGAGTTTATTAGTACTGCTTTTTTTGAGAATATTTATTTTGCAGTCATCTTTCCATACATTTACAGAAACAAAGTGTTTTCCAAAACTGACTTAAGTAGTGTGGATCAATATAAAGAAAGTTTTTAAGGAAATAACACTACAGATGAAATGTAGCTCTGGCAAAAGTCATGGAAGTGGTAGGCAACTGGAGTTTGGGGATACCATTCTAGCACAACCTTCTTCTTGGACAGATGACATAACTAAGGACAAAGGAGCTCAGGTGACTTTCCCAGGTTTACCAGGAAGCTCATGGCAGCCTCAGCACGAGAACCTATGCCTATTTTCTCTGAATCTGGTGCAGGAGAGACCAGGCTTCCCTAGAAGTAGAAAATGCCACATCTAAGAATCATGACTTTTAGGCTTTAAAAGGAGGTTTTATAAAATCATTGGGTCACGATGAAGGGTCTAATGCTGTTTTCAAGGTGATTAAGGATAAGATCTGAAGCAATGTTGGGGAATTGCTTTAGGGAAGTGCAACTTGCAGAAGTTGTTTGGCTAATTTGAAACAATCATGTAATTCATTGGTTCTCAAGCTTGACTTCATGTGGAAACATTTGGGGATCTTTAAAAAATACTGACACCTGGGTGCCACCACTAGCAATCCTTGTTCAACTGGTTTCATATCAACCTGGGCTTTGGGAGTTTTAAAAGTTCACCAAGTGATTCTAATATCTGCCTGACTTGAGAACCAGTTCTCAGTGTAAACACGGGTAGTCTGGGGGCTTGTTATGAGCAGGTAGACTGTTGTTCTGATGGCACTCACCAACCTTCCCACCCTCCAAGGGTGAAGTTCGGACCTGGGAGCAGAGAAAGGGGCATCAGACATTGGACAGTATGACTGTTCCCTTACTGACAAGTGAGGATGGTTCGTTCGTGCCCTGCAGTGAGTAAGGAAGTACGCAATTATCAAATGTGTTTGTGTGTGTTTGTGCGGTTGGTCCTAAGGATCTTTCTGCATTGCTAATCATGTGTCTGTAATCTTAACAATCTCTGGGCCCATCCAAGAATGCCAATATATTTTATTTTTAGCCAATGAAAGACTTTGGAAGAGAAATTTCTGTTAAAAGTCTACTTCTTAGAAGCCTCAAATACCAAATTGATTTATTCTAAACTGTAAAGGCCATTTACTCCAACCTAGTGATTTTCAAACATGATTTGAATGAATTACCTGAGAACTTGTGGCTGTGACAGATTGTTTCATTATAACACAACATAAAATTTACCATTTTAACAATTCTTAGGCATACAGTTCAGTAAAATTAAGTACATTCACATTGTTGTACAATCAGCACTACCATCAAACTTTAGAAGTTTTTCTTCCCCAACTGAAACTCTGTGCCCGTTAAGCACTAACCCTGCCCCATTCCTTTCTCTTCCCAGCCCCTGTCAACCATCATTCTATAAATTTGACTACTGGAGGTACCTCATTTACATGGAATCACAATAATTATTCTTTATTGTGTCTGGCTTATTTCATTTAGCATAACATCTTCATGGTTCATGCATGTTGTCACATGTCAGATTTCATTCCTTTTTAAGGTTGAATAATATTCTATGGTGTGTATATATATATATATATATATATATATATATATATATATATATATACCACATTTTGTTTATCTATTCATCTGTCAGTGGATATTTGGGTTGTTTTCACATTTTGGTCATTTTGAATAAGACTGCTGTGACCACTGATGCACAAATATTTGTTTGAGTCCCTGCTCAGAAGGGGAACTGCTACATCATATGGTAAATCTGCATTTCAGGGTTTGAGGAGCCACTCTACTGTTTCTAGACAACTGCACCACTTTACGTTCCCACCAGCCATGCCCAAGTGTTCTTATCCTCACCAACACTGGCTATTTTCTGTTGTTCTTTTACAATAGGAGCCATCCTAATAGGTGTGAGGTGCCATCTCATTGTGGTTTTGATTTGTATCGCCTTGTATGAGTGATGTGGAACATCTTTTCATGTGCTTATTGGCTCTCTGCATATCTTCTTCAGAGAAATGTTTAATTCAAGTCCTTTGACTATTTTTCAATGGTTTGTTTTTTGTTACTGAGTTGTAGTAGTTCTTTACATATTCTTTATATTAATCCCTTATCAGATATATGATTTACAACTATTTTGTGAGCCAGACATTGTGAGTGGTTGGGAACAGCTATTTCAGTTCCCCTAGTGACTCCCTGTGTCACCACATCTGGCTGTCTCCTCTCCTGTCTACTCTCTGCAGGAATCACCACCACTCTACACTTTTCCTCATTTTTGTTTCTTTGCCTTTTAAAAGATAACTTTGTCACATATGTATGCTATATACACACATATATAATATATTCTGAAAAATCTATTGATTCATTTTGAGCTATATAAAAATATCATTTCGTGTATAGTCACTTGTGAGTTACTTTTCTATGAATAATGTGTTTCTAAAGTTCCTCCAGGTTAAATTGTGAAATAGTTACTTATTCATTTCATTGATGTATAATATAGTCTATTGTCTAAACATGTTCTGTTCTTATGGTGGTAGCTATTAGGCTGCTTCTCTCTGTCCACTTGCCCCATTACAAACAGTGCCTCCCAGAACATCTCTAGGAGTAGGGTTGCTGAGGCATAGCATATATGAATGCTCAACTTTACATGATAGTGCAAACTATTTTCCAAAGCAGCTTATCAACTTACCTCCTCACTTACAGCATTCCTCTCCTTCCCAAACAACATTTGATATTACAGATGTTTTTATTTTTGTTAATCTATTGTATGTAAAATGCCTGTGATCTCAATTTGCATTTCCCTGGTAATAATGAGGATGAGTATCTTCCTATTTGTTTACATGGCATTTGAGTTTCCATTCTCGGAAACTCTTGCTCATGTATACTGTCTTTTTTATTTTGGGTAATCTTTCTTCAACTTATTTATTTATAATTTTATAGTAGAATTTATCAATCTTTGTGTTTCTTGTCTAGGAAAGCCTTCCTTTTCCTGAAGTCAATAGTTTCAAAGTTTTACTTTTTATATTTAGGTACTTAATCCATCTGGATTTGATTTTGGTAAACATCATAAGGTGGAGATCCTATTTAACCCTTTCCATATGGAATAACCAATTGTCCCAGAGCCATTTGCTAGACCATCCACCATCCTGCTCCATCGAAAGTACCGTTTCCCTACAACACGATCCTTGTTTAGGCTCCCTTTCCTATTGCATTGTTCAGTTATTTATCCCTAAGTCAAAACAACACAGGTAACACCTCAAGTAGAATGCTCCATGTAAGAGATGACAGTTCAAAATCTTCCTGCTTCTAATTTTCAAGGGAATTTGTTGCCTCTAAGGATGGTGTTTAACAGAGCAGATAACTTTAATTGGATTAAGGAAATGTCCTCTGTTTCAATTTTGCTAAGAGATTTTTAAAACATGGATAGATTTTGAATTTTTTCCAATACTTTCTCTGAATCCATTGAAATATTATAACTTATAAATGTGCCAAAGGACAGAGTTTTTCTAATATTAACATCCTTCCATTCTCAAATAAACCATTATGAGTTATATCACAATAGAAGAGTCTAATATGCAAGAAGAAAAACAACTGACAGACCTTTTTCTTGTTGGGATTTGTTCTTTGTCTAATCTTCTATGTTTAACATCAACCAATACAGCCAGCAGAGCTCAGATCTTCTGTCAGGTGTGTGTGTGTGGGGGGGGGAGCACACACACACGTGCATGAGGGTACACATATATAGAAACATTTATATGTGTGTATTTTTTTCCTAATCAAAGACTCTGTTTTACTGCAAATTCAGGAGTCTTGTCATTGTCTTTCCCTACCTCAGCATGCAAATGAAAAGCAAAATTGTTTGCTTCTAAGACTAGGAAACATAATTGGAAATTACAATAGTCTCTTCCTGGCAAGGCAATAGGTTTCATAAACTTCTAAAATGCAATAAACTTAAGTTAGTTGACGAAGTAAGCTGTTCTCTCACAAAACTATAAAGATTGAACTGCACAATTTGTAAAGAAGACATAAAAATCCATTTATGTCTTCACTAATTTATGTCTTTATGAAAGAAGAAAACTCACTTGTAACTGTGCATTCAGTTACTTTTAAAAATATTTGGGTGCCTAGAATGCCCCAGGAGTTTTATAGGCACTAGGCATAAATACCATGTCACTTTCCAAGGAGAGTTAATCAAGAAGAATGAATGAGTACAGGATACCACGTATAAAGTGAACAACTTTGCTGATAGTGAATAGATTTCTGGAACTACAAGGCAAAAGTAATGACTCCATCTCAATTTCATTTACAGAAGAAACAGTCCTTTTCAGATGATCATTACTCTAAATATTAAAAAAAGACAAAAAATACCCCAAAGCTTATTTAAATGGCACATTGATTTTGTAATTTCCTTATGTTTGTATACAGACATTAATATTTTTCAATCATAGCTTTTTCATCTCTCAGAATTCCCAAAGCAGATTTTTTAGATGTATTTTAATTATTTTTTTACTTTGTCCAAAGATCATTTTTATGATTTGTTATAACTTAATTTTATAGTTATTAAATACTCTGTAGTTTGTACAGTAATTATTTCACCTGCATGCCTCTTGTACACTGTCTTATATTTAGTAGTGTTTATTTTAAATGACTCCAGGAAGATAACATGCTTGTAAGCAAAATAATTATACTTAAACAACCAGGAAGTGTGATTTAAAGTCATAAAATGAAGTATTAGTAGGTAATGTAAGCAAATGGTAAGAAAAATTAAATATTCAACGTTCTTTTTAGCAAAGATGGATTTCATTCTTTAAAAACATTATTGTAAGAACATTAGGTTAGGAAATGTTTCCAACCAGCCCTTAAAATTAAAAACAATGTACCCAGCATTTCAATTTGCATAAAGCATTTATCTTGCTAACCTTGACTCACCAAAGCATGAATTGCTACTAACATAGGAGACATTAGGTAGCCTCATCTTTCTCAATGTCCAAAGGCCACATTTCTAGTTAATGTGAAAAGCAGCAGGGGAAAAACAAGAGCCATAAAACTGCTCTTGCAGCAAATGGGAGACTGTATGTGTGATCATAGCCAACTAAGACCAACAAACATCTCGGGGGGCTATACCCCTTTGTCTGCTACTGGAAGCTTCCTAAGAGATAATTCACTTGTTTTTTGTTTTAAATACAATTCAAACAGGATTTTTATTAATTTTTTTTCTTGTAAGAAACCATGATTCTAGGTCTCATTTATCATCCTGCTGTTCCTACACCTTCTGTAATTCCTCCCTATTATACCCCTCCCTGCCTGTCCCAGGGCACTCTTTGGCTTTTTTCCAGGCAACATAATGATTTTGAGATTCATCCATGTTGTTGCATGTATTAATAGTTTCAGTTCTCTTAGTGTTATATATTCGATATACATCATTTATCACATATATAATTTGCAAATGATTTCCCCTACCCTGTGCCTTGCTTTTTCATTATCTTAGCAGTATTTTTTTTTTTTTGGAGGAGCACAAGTTCTTAAATTTGAAAAAGTCCAATTTATCAATTTATTCTTCACGGCTTATGCTTTCTGAAATCCTTGCCCAACTTAAAGTTGCAAAGATTTTTCTTTGTTTTGTTCTAGAAACTTATAGTTTTAGATTCGCATTTAGATTTATGGTATATTTCTCATTAATTTTTGTATATGGTGTGAGGTATGATCAAAGATTTGTTTTGTTTAGTTTTGTTTTGTTCCATGAGAAAGCCCATTTAGTGAAAACATTTCTCCATAGCATTAGTACCTTTGTCAAAAATCAGCTGTCAGTATGTGTAGATCTATTTCTGGGCTCTCTATTTTGTTCCATTGATCTGCTTACTTGTCTTGATGCCAATATCATAGTTTCAATTATTATAGTTTATAATACACCTTGAAATTAGTTAGTGTCATTCTTCCAACTTTGTTCTTCTTTTTCCAATTTATTTTGTCTATTAGGTCTTTTCATTTATATATGAATTTTAGATTCAGCTTGTTATTTTCCACAAACACCTGCAGTATTTTAATTGTGGTTGCATTGGATCTACAAATCAATTTGGGCAGTGTTGACTTCTTAAGAGTATTGAGTGTTCTAGTGAATGAACAAGGCATGCATCTACATTTATTTAGGGTTTCTTTTAGTTTCTGTCAGCAGTGATCTGTAGTTTTAAGTGTACAGGTCTTGCATACATTTTGTCTTATTTAGCACTATGCATTAAATGTTTCATGATATTTTGGTATTGTTTTTTTCCTTCAATGTTCAAATGTTTGTTCCTAGTACATATAAGTACAATTTATCTTTGCATATAGCCCTTCTTGTATCCTGCAACTCTACTAAGGCTTATTAGTTTCAGGAACCTCTTTGTAGATTCCTTCATGTTTTCTACATACAAAATCATGCCATCTTCAAAAAAAGATAATTTTACTTCTCCCTTCCTAGTGTGGATATTACCTGCCTGTCTGCCTTCCCTCCTTCCTTTTTCTTTGTTTCTTTCTATTTCTTTTCTTTGTTCCTTCCTTTCTTCCCCTCTCCCTCTCCCTCTCCCCACTTGACCTTTCTCTCCTAACTGAATTGGCTACAACCTCCCATACAATGTTGAATGCAAGTGCTAAGAGGGAATTTCTTGTTTTTGTTTTTGTTTTCTTTTCCTGAATGATGGGGAAATAATGTTTTATCTTTTGCCATTGAATATGTTCCTAGATGTAGATTGTTTTGTGGACATTTTCATCAAGTTGAGGCAGTTCTTTTCTATTCCTAGTTTGCTTTTTTATCATGAATACATAGGGGGTTCTGTCAAATGTTTTTGCTGCACCTAGTGAGTTGTTTGTGTTTGTCAATGATGGTGAATTACACTGACTGATCTTTTAAAATGTGGACACCACCTGTTCATATATTGTTGGATTCAATTTACTAAAATTTTATTTATAATTTTTTGTGTCTATATTCATGAGGTATATTGGTCTGTAGTTTTCTTATAATATCTTTGTCAGGATTTAGTATAAGGATAATGCTGCCCATAGAATGAGTGGGTAAGTATTCCCCTCTTCATTTGTCTGGGACAGTTTATGTAAAATTGATATTATTTCTTTCTCATATATTTGGTAGAATTCACTTGTAAAGCCATCTGAGCCCTGACTTTTCTTTGTGGGAAGGTTTTCACTAGAAATTCAATTTTACTGATGGATATAGTGTTATTCTGGTTATCTCTTTGTGAATAAGCTTGATAAAGTTCTGTCCGATCAATTTACATCTGTTTCATTGAAGTTGTCTAAATTACTGCCATAAAATTCCTCATGATAGTTACTTATCATTTTAATAATTGTAGAGTATGTAATGTTATTAACCCACTTATTGCTGATATTGGTAATTTCTCTCCCTTTGTCTTTTTCTGATCTTTGTGGCTAATGTTTTATCAATTTTTTTATGTCAAAGAAAGAGTTTTGATTTCATTAATTTTCTCTATTTTTATTGTTTCTTCTTTTGTTAATTTCCACCCTGTTCTTTATTATTTCCTCTATCCCGCTTATTTTGGATTTTGTTTATTCTTATTTTTCTAGTTTTTAAGGCAAAACTCTGGTCATTGATTTGAAATTTTTCTTTTTTTCTAACATAGGAATTACAAATTTCCCACTAAGTATTGTTTAGCATTTCCCACTGATTTTTATCTTATGTTTTCATTTTAATTCAGTTCAAAAATACTTCTTAATTTCTTTTCTTGATTTCTTCTTTGACCAAAAGATGATTTAGAAGTGTTTAGTTTTGGGACTAAAGTACTTGGAAATTTTCCAGAAATCTTTCTGTCATGGGTTTCTAACTTAATTCCATTGTAGTAAGAGTATATATTGTGCATAATATAAATGCTTTTAAGTTTATTAGCACTTGCTTTATGATGCATATTGTTAACTATCTTGAAAAATGTCTGTGTGCCTTTGAAATGAATGTGTATTCTGCTGTCATTGAATGGAATATTCTATAAATATAAATTAGGCCCAATTGGTTAAAAGTGTTGAAATCTTCAACATCATTACTGACCTTCTGTTTATTTAATTCTGACATTATTGAAAGAAGGGTGCTGAAATCTGAAACCATAATTGTGTATTTTCCCTATTTCTCCTACAAGTTCTGTCAGTTTTTGTATTACTAATTTCAAAGTTTTACCATTAATTGTATAAATATTTGGGATTATCATGTCCTCTTAATGAGTTGACCTTTTTATCTGTATGTAGGTTTCTTCTTTATTCATGTTATTTATTCAATTTGAAGTCTACTTTGGTCATTTTAGTTGAAGTCTACCTTATCTGATATTAATATAGTTATTCCAGCTTTCCTTCAATTATGTTAACAAGGTATATCTTATTCCCTCATTTTAACCTTTTTGTATTTTTATATTTAAAATTCATTTCCTAAAAACAGCATGTAGTTAGTTGGGTCTTGTGTTTTTCTCTTACCTGATGGTCTCTGTCCTTTAGTTGGTGTAGTTAGACCATTCATTTTCAGAGTGATTATTGGTATGGGTAAGTTTTGAGCTATCATCTTGCTGTTAGAATTCAATTTGTCCCATTTCTTGTTTGTTTCCTCTTTTTTTGTCCTTTAAAGTTTCTTCTATATTAGTTGAATATTTTCTCTGATTCCATTTTATCGTTTTTGTTGATTTATTAGTTATAACTCTTCACATTGTTACTTTTATGGTTATATTAGTATTTCTAATATACATCAAGGGTTGGCAATCTTTTTCTATAAAGAGACAGATAAAAAATATTTTAGACCTGTGGGCCATATATGGTCTTGTTACATATTTATTTTTCTTTAATTTTTAAAAATGTAAAATTGTTCCTACCATACAGACAGTGTAAAAGCAGGCTGTGACCCAATTGTTCTGTGAGCTATAGTTTGCCAACTGCTGGTATACATCTTACCAGTCTCCCTTCTAGTAATATTATACCATTTCATAGTATAAGACTCTCAAAAAAGTACATTCCATTTTTTCCATTTTGGCTTTTGTGCTATTTTTGTCATACATTTTTTACTTTTCTGTATATTATAAGACCCACCTTCATTATTAATTTTATTTAAACAATTTTCTTCTAAATAGATTAAAATGACAGAAGAAAAAATTTGATGCTCAATGTAGTTGCCATCCCCTGTACTATTCATCCTTCTGTGAAGATCCAGATTTCCATCTGGTATTATTTTCCTTTTACCTGAAAGATTTCCTTTACTATTTCAGGGTTGCTGGTGGTGAATTCTTTCTTGTTGCACAGTTTTCCTGGTGATGATTTCTTTCAGATTTTGTACAACCCAAATGTTTCATTTTGCCTTTTCTTTTTAAAGATAATTCTGCTAAGTGTAGAATTCTAAGGTGACAGCTTTTAATTTCTATCTGGTTTGTATTCTGTGTGTACTTGAATGTATATTCTGCTGTCATTAGATGGAGCATTCTTTAAATGTTCATTAGATTTTGTTGTTTGATGGTATTCAGTTGTCTAATTTTGCTGATTTTATGTTTGAATGTTCTTTTAATTGTTGGGAGAGAGATACTAAGTCTCTAAGCATAGTTTTGTTTATTTCTTTTAGTTTTTTTCAGTTTGTCTTCACATACCTTGCAGCTCTGCTGTGTAGACGCATACAGTATTATGATTGCTGTGTCTTTTTAGTGGATTGATATTTTTATCATAATGTAATATCCTTCTCTGTCCCTGGTAAGTCTCTTTGCTCTTAGTATATATTTGCTTTACTATATCTGTTATTAGTTAGCTTTCCTACTTTTTTTCTTAAATTAATGTTTGCCTGGTATATCTTTTCCTGTCCTTTTTCTTTCAACCCATCTATGTCATTACATTTAAAGTGACTTCTTGTAGATAGCATCTAGGTGGGTCATGATTTTTTCATCTTATCTGCCAATAACTCTCATAATTGGTGCTTTTAGACCATTTACGTTTCATGAAATTACTGAAATGTTAAGGGTTAAGCCTGCCATTTCATTTTTTGCTTTGTTTTCTTCTCTTGGTTTGTCCTTTCTCTCTTCTATTTTCCCCTTTTTGGTGAGTTACATGAAAAACTCTTTTTAGTATTCCATTTTACCTACGTATTTTTGAATATGTCTCTTTGTATAGTTATTTTAGTAGTTTCTGTAGGTACTACATTACATATATTCATAACTTATCAAGGCCTATTGATGCTGACATACTGACATTCAACAAATGGTTGAATAAAACATAGAAACCTTCTCTCTATTTATGTCCCCTTCCCCACATATAACTGTCTTAAATAGTCTATATATATTGAGAGCCACATTAGTTACTAATATAATTTTTGCTTCAATTGTCAAACATAATTTAGAAAACTCAGAAGAGAAGAAAAATCTATTCATTTATTTTTATTTTTGTTCTTTCAGATTCTTTCTTCCTTCTTGGTATTTCAGGGTTCTTTCTTTTATCATTTTGTTTGGTGTGTGTGTCTATTAGCAACAAATTGAAGAATCTTGAATTCCTCTTCATTTTTGAAGGACATTTATGCTGGATATAGAGTTTAGGGACCATTCTTTTCCTTTAACACTTTAAGAATATTATTCTACTTCCTTCTGGGGTCCATGGTTTTTAATGAGAAATCCATTGTTCACAGTGATTTCCCTTATATATAGTGAATCTTTGTGGCTGTTTTTTGTTTGTTTGTTTGTTTTGTTTTGGCTTTCGTTTTCAGAAGTTCACTGTGATGTTTATTGGCATTAATTTTGGGGTTGACTGATTGTCTTCCATCTATAAATTGGTATTTTTTTGCCAAATTTGGGAAAGTTTCAGCAATTATTTCTTCAAATACACTTTTAGCACCATGACTCTAGTGAGAGGAACATCAGGGTCTTTTGTTACTGCCCCACATGTTTCAGAGACTCAGTTCATTTTTTTTAAGTCAATTTTCCTTCTGTTTTGCAGGTATGAAAAGTCTTATCTCCAGTTCTTTCTTTCCTCTTCCCTCTTTAATTTGCCCTCAAACTCGTCCATTGACTTTTTAAATTTTGGATGTAATTTTTAGGAATAAATTTTCCATATAGTTTGTCTTTCTACTTTCTATTTCCCTGACACCCCTCAGGTCGTGGTGGGTGTGACTTCATTACAGCCTGGCAGCTGTCTGAGTCTGAGCTCTCCCTCCACTTGGCCTTTCTGAGGGCAGGGGCTGGTGTGAGAAAGGTGCCACAGTTTTCTCTGTGATGTTTAGCTGAAGTAAAACAGTTATTGTCTAAAAGTCTATTAGGTGAGACTAGACTAGAACTTAGTCCAAGGCTAATTATTCCCAACTTCAGTTAACCCAGTGCGCTGTGAATTCTGAGGCTTTCTAACCTAATCCACTGAACAGACACTGTTCCTGCACCTGGGAGATGCTGAGTACCATTCTCTGTAATCCTTTCAGTGGTTTCCTCCGTCAGCCTCAGGCCCCTTCCTCCTGTAGGTGGGCTGTGAGCACTCTGCTGAGCATGTGGGGGGCTCTCTGCAGGCCTGTGGGGTTCTCTCTCTCCAGCTTCCTCCCCTCCCTGACTCTGTCCTGTCAGCTCTAGTTGCCTTTCTCTCTCCACACTTTCAGTTCCGTCTCCTCACTTGGAGAGCCTGTCTTGCTCCACCTGACTTCCCGGTCCCTGCATCACAACTGCCAACTCTCTCAAGTTAATAAACTCACTTTATTCCTTTCCCAGTTCAGGGATCACTGTCTTTCAATGTGTGGTGCCTAATATCTCCAAAATGGTTATTTCATGTACCTTGTCTAGTATTTTTTTGTATTGTTTTGGAAAGGATGATAAATCTATACCTTATTGCTCCATCTTGGCAGGAAGTGGCCTTTGAACAGAAAAATTTTCAAAATGTATGTGCCTAGTTTCAAAGAAAACCCCTACAGCTTTCTGGCAGCAAACACAGCCCAACCATAAGGTGAATGTTCCAGGAACAATGCAAAGCAAAACCCTCCTCTGTGTCCAGGAGACACTGAGGAAAGAGTGAGACCATGTTAACTGCAGGGGTATATGAATGAATGCTTGGTAACAAAAATTTACATCATCAACCATTTGCCCTTTGAGATTTGGGACATATTCTTTATCAAATTTCTATATTAAGCTTCATATATGATGTCTAAATATGATATTCAGCAATGAATGGGACCTTAGAAAATATGTAGCACATCAACCATTTTATTTTACTGTTGAAGAAAGGGAGGCCTAAAGATATGAGTTAATCTGCCCAAGGTTAACAGCTATTTAGACATAAAACAGGCTTGGAATTTGTTGTCCTTCCTTCCAGTCCCTCATACTTTCTACAGTGCCACCTAAATTGGAACTCTAAATCCATTTCTGTTTCCAGTCTTAAATATATCTTGTCCAGAATCATGATAATAATATAAATTCCCATTTATTTAGGGTCTACTATGTGCCAGGTGCTTGCTATGTGGTATCTTTAGCCTTACCACAAATCTTTGAGGAAACAGATAACTTGTCAAAGCTGAAGCATTTCTAAGTGACGGTGTTGGGACTTAAACCTAGTTCTGTCTAGCTTCAAAGTCTGCATTCTTTCCACAATACATTATTACTCTTTTTACTCTTGTCGTATTCCAGCTTTTGTTATTGTTTCTATTTTATTTTACCTACCTCGGGGGATTGAGATATCTTAAGAGCATATAAAGTCTTATTCGTGATTTAACTTTATTATTCCTTCATACTACAAGGAACATAGTATGAGCTAAAAAAAAAAATTGATTAAGAAATAATTTATTGAATTTCTATTTTTGGAGAAGGCAGTATTATATTACAGATCAATTAATCCAAAGGTCGCACAGTTTATTAATGATAGGGCTTATCACTAGAGTCCACAGATAGCCTTAATACTTCTAGAGCTGGATTTTGGACCTGGTTTATATTCATTAACAAAAGAAATGAAGTAAGGACTTTAGCAGTGCTATCTGAAAAGGAAGTAAGATAAGACTTAGATGAGAGCATAATAAACGAGGACAACAAATAACTGTTAAAGAAAATGACTCACCTTGGAGCTACATGGAAATGTACATCTGGAAATCAATCAACAACAGTAAACTAGTAAATGGAACAGTTTGGACCCTTGCTGTAATCAAACCATTATTGTGGCTTAATTGATGAGTCCTGTTCCTACTCCTAATGAAAGTGTCTTAAAGGAGAATATCCAAGTCATTAAGGCTGCATTCTTTTAAAATAGAAGGATGAGCAGAAATATTTGAAAAAATTCTCATTGAAATATGAGGTTTTAGTTTCCTTCAATATTTTAAGCTGGTTTGTTACAGCTGTGTTTACGTAAAATAGAAGTAACTTGACTTTGGTCTGTTAAACTCTCATGGAATCTCCAGACTGGTGGTATGTGAGTAAATGCTTAGCAACTGGATTCTTGGGATAAGAGGTTGATTCATACATAGTATGTGTCAACTTTTGTGGTGTAAATAATTCCAAAATAGCCAATTTCAAGCTACCCACCTAACATTAACTGGTTTGCAAAATTCTTGAAAATTTAAGTCGGCTTGTAGGTTAATATGAGCCAGCTCACTGCTCCTGTCCCAAGGGAACCTCTTCTCTGACCCATTGCAGATTTGTGGTCATTATTTTTAGGCACCAGGGACATAAACTGGTATGAGACAAAATTGTTGCCCTATAAAGGCTAAATTCTAACTGGGAAGCAGGACTGGCATAAAATGCAAATAACATGAGACAAGCAATATGCCAGTAATTAGTATTGGAAATATGAGCTGAAAGATTCCATATAACTGACAGTTTAAAAATTAAAATATGCTTGTATTCTCTAGACCTTTGGTATAGCATCACCTTTCTTTGATTTTTTTCAAGATTTTGAACATTTGGTCAAAAAAAAATCTGAATGTATGATTGAGAAAATAAGTGAGCCTGTGTTCATTGAGGCATGGCCTCAAGTTACAGGACAAATCATATACATCTTTAGAGTCTCTTTTCCCATATTCATTAATTAATCACTTTTTGACCTTCTAAGTCATGAACATGCTACTGAATGCTGAGTATACAGAGAAATAAGATACTGTCCAGCACTAGTTTTTTATAGTTGCTGTAACAAATCACCAAAAACTTAGTGGATCAAAACAATAGAAATTTGTTATCTTACAGATCTTGAGGGCCAAAGTATGAAATGGGTCTTACTGGGCTAAAATCAAGGTGTCAGCAGAAATGCATTACTTCTGGAAGCTCTAGAGAAGCCCTTTCTTTGCCTTTTCCAGCTTCTGGGGGCTACCCACATTTCTTATCCAAGGGCTCCCTTCCTCCATTTCCAAAGCCAGCAACTGCAGGTCAAGTCCCTCTCATGTCACACCAAACTGATACTGGGTCTTTTGCCTCCCTCAACTTTAAGAACCCTTGTAATTATGTTGGGCCCACCAGATAATCCAGGACAATCTCTCATTTTTAAAGTCAGCTGATTAACAACCTTAATTCCATTTTCAACCTTAATTCCTCTTTGCCATGTAACCTGCCATATTTGCAGGTCCTGGGGATTAGGACATAGACACCTTTGGGGGCCATTATTCTATCTATCATAAGTCCTTATATCAAGGGAAGTCAAAGTCTGGCTGCCTTTGAAGCAGACACATAAACATTTACCTACTCCCTAAATGTTGGTGATCCCCTGGGATCCCACTCACACATCCACTTACCTGCTCACCCACTGTCATGGTCTCAGCTTCTACCTCTCTGTGGACAACTCCTAATTTTATGTAGATCTTTTTCCCTAAACATGGACTCCTACATCCAATTGCCTCATCTGTATAACACCCTCGTCACGAACACATTGAAAGCATTTCCCTCTCAACCCTGTTCCTTCTGTAGCCTCTAGTTAAGGCAATACCACCATGAGGGAGGTTGTGGAAACCTGGGCGTCAGCTTCAATTTTCCCTTTCTCATTGCCCCATCCAATATTAATCACCAACTCCAAATTCTTTTACCCTTACCTTCCCTCAGATTACTTCATCTCCTACAGCCATCACAGGGCAATATGCAGAGGGTAACATCAACCTCCTTGGAGACCCTCCTAAGCACCAGGTGGGTTTTTGCCCCTGGGCCTTTGCTTGTGCAGTCTGTGCAGCCAGGAATCCCTTTTCCCTTTTGGCCTGGCCAGCTCTGCCTCATTGCTGGGCTGGGTTACATTTCTCCCTCAGAGCTCCCAAAATTCACTGTGACCCTACTATTCCCAATATTTCCTTGTTCCATAATGACTTGTTTATTCCTCCCTTACAGAAGATGAGAAGATCTTCAAGAACAGAGACTGACTTAGTCACCACTTTTTCTCGACTCTAGCATAATAAACCCTCAACAAACATCTGTTCTAAAATATTGAATAGACCAATGTCTATTAGTCCTACAAGTCCAGAGGTCTTACAAGAAATTAGAATTCTGCTATATTTAGATACTGTGAGGATTTAGCATTTGAAAACACTTAAAGCATTTTGAACTCACAGGAAATAGCAGAAAAATTTAAGGCGATATTTATAATGAATACTAATAAGTTTGTCCTGTACGAAACAGTAGATTTGCCAGCATTAATCTAACTATGGATACCATAATGACATCACTCGACAACTGATTTGAAACTCACATGTTTGATGACTTTGGTTTTTGTTTGGTGTGTGGGTAACAAGTCCCCAAGCTTTAGTCTGTATAATAGGGCAGATGTTGGAGGCAGCTCTGAAACAGCATGGAGCAGACTTCTATCATACCCAGCTCCTACCTGTATCCTTCAGGGTGGGCTGCCGTAGGGAAGGCATGCCGAAGACTGGTAAGGAGAATGTCATCCATAGTCATCCAGGAGTATTAGAGGCAATGAGGTTTTGAATAAGAAGAAATGATCCTGAAACCTGTTTGTCAAGACATACAGGAAAGCATCTTGCTTATAAGAGTGATTAAGAACTAGAACAAGCTACCTCAGGAATTTATCACTTTTTTCAAGCCTAGAACTCATAAATATGGACTTTTGGACACATTCATCTGTCTTATCTAATTCACTTGCCAGTTTACAGGCAAAGGATTAGGCACAAAGAGTTGTCAATAGAATGTTTTGTCAGGACAGAACACTTCTGAAATAAACTTAGACAGGAAATATTTTTAATACTTAGAAGTCCTAACAATTTTTTTAAATGCAAGGACAAAGCATTGACTCTAATCAATTAATACTCTGTAAGCTTGAACAGGATGAAAATGGAAAAGTAGAGGGGGCCGTGGAGTGAGTTATACCAGGATAGGGAATAATCTCCAAGTACATGGCCTTTATTTTTCTCCACGGGAAATAAAATGACTGCTCACTCAGTGAGCTTTCTTGTTTTGTTTTACCATTTTAGAACAGATTGATCATTGAGAATGAGCATGACAACTACATCTAAAAGTCTAGTATGCCCCCTGGAAATATGATAAAGGTTTTGCCCACTTCATACGTTCTCAAATTTGTTCTCTGCTGCTCTGGGAGTCCCTAAAGAATCCCATTTCCTTTCCCTATTTTTGCTACCATATGTGGATACTTTAGTTTTCTCAAGAAATATTCTGTGTCTATTGAATTCAACTCTATTTTAGAATGCTAAATATTTTTACATATATGGAGGATGACATGGTGAACTATCATCTTTCCAATATCAATAGTCTGAGTCAGGTTATTATTAAATACATAAATTAAGATGCACTACCTAAACTAAATTATGAAACAGTTGCTAAATCAATTACTAAATAGATTACTACATACATAATTACTGCATTACAAAATAAAGAAAATTAAGATGTACTAAATAAACAGATAAATAAAATCTCCAGATCAAATACTATTTATTTGCTTCTTGCTGGATTACACATTTATTGAATCAGTCAAGTGGTATAACTAATTAATTCCCTCTCCTATGTTACCCAGTTAACAAATGTGAAAGCTTTAGAATTGTGTCTAGCACACAGTAATATTATATAACTATTTACTGTTAGTATTATGATCATTTTTATTACCTTCTTAGGGTAAGCAGAAGAAATTTCCAGTGAAAATCCATCAGCCTTCTGATGAATACAAGAAGAGTATTTTTAGAATTCTAAGCAAGACACAAATAGCTAGATTGCTATTTGCAAATTGATCACACATAATATTAGTTGTAATTTATTGAACATTATCTATTGCCAAACATTTGGCTAAGCATTTTCATCCTTTTAACCCTCATAAGAACTTAATTAAGGGAAGTCTATTAACCTCATTTTACAGAAAAAAATGTTAGTCTTAGAGAAGTAGAATAATACATATATACACAATAGTCAGATTAGTTTATAAAGCCAAGACCTTCACACTCAAGGCCCATGGTTTCAACCAGTTCTTCTCCTATATCTCCATGTTTTACATGAGCTCACTCTAAAGATGATTTACAAATGTAGCTGCAAGTGGTTGGTCTGGTTATTACAATTCAGTTCAGCAAATATTAACTGAGCATTTACCTTGGCATATCAATAAAATTGATTCTATACTTCAGTTCCATCCAATCTGTCTATTTTAATGGATAAGCATTGTCAGAACATGAAGATATGTAAGATTGTACCACCTAGGCAAATGTGAAGTAGGGGAAGTTTTCTTAAAGCCTTTTGTCTCCATAATAATCATAAATTTCCTTTTTACAATGTATCTCTAATTTTTTCTCATTCTTATACACAAAGCCTTAAAGACCCTCAGGTCAGCCACTTATACTATGATAAAAATGACTCCTTCAGTGACATCTCTTGTTCTATGACACTTAGAAATTATGGTGACTCATTGGTTAGCTAATATTGAGCATGCATAAGAAATCTATTTGCAAAGGCCTTCGTGAGTTTGTTAAAGGTCTCTGAGACTGGTCAGCCCCCTGCTTGAAAACAATTCTGTGAGAAATAGGACTGTTCCCAAATGAAGATCATGGCTATGACTCAGGTAACAGGCTGTCCTGGGAAGGAGAGTCAGCCTTTTAGGTTAAGGCACTAATTAAGCAAATTAGTAAAAATGTACTGTTCTTCACCTGATGTTGAGCACTTGGGTAATCACTACTTCAACCATCTGAGGATTGACTAAGAAATACAAGTACTTAGAGCTGAGCTGGAAAAAATATACTGTCATATAAATTGCTCATTTTTACTTTATCTGTTGCACTGTTGAGTTCTCAGAAGTACATTTTGTGAAGGGTATTGGCAACCAAAGATGTGCCCAGAGGCAGATGGCAGCAATCTGTGAATCACGTCACATAGAACATGTGAACAAGCTGGGTTTGCTTAGCCTCAGAAGAACAAAGGGAGCATTCCACCAGTATGCAAATACTTGAAGAATGTTTCATTTAGTTGAATAACTCCAAGAAACAAATCAAGGCACAGGGAAGAGTGAGGGAACCTTTTTGATTCAATGTAACAAATGTTACAGCCAAACCATCCAATGAATATGGTAGTGAGTTCACTGTCCCTGGAAATTATGAAGTCATAAAAAATGCCAAATTCAAATAATCCTTAAGAAGTGTCTGTCACACACTCCTTTCACTAGTGAGGAAACTATCTCAAAGAAGACATGTGTCATGCTTAAGGTCATATTGCTTCTGGTGGCAGAGCCAGGACTTGTGTCCCCAGGTGTTTCTGCTCAAAGTCCTTCCACTCCAGCCCAACGACAGCAGTGCAGGTGCTGGGTGACCAACATCATAGAAAAGAGGCTGATTTGTTAGGTTGGACTAGATCACCTCCAAGGAGTCTGCTACCTCTCAGGGCCTTTGCTTCTAATTTGGAAATTATTTGACTAACATATATGGGATTTTTAAAGAATGAATTTTGTTACTGTGAATGAACATAATTTCTCTTCCGTGAGTGCTGCTGCACTCGGTTGTTCAAATCACAGAACTAGCAACAGGCACTAAGAGGCATCAATTTTCCCAAGGGAGGTGAACATGGCCACAGTCCAGAGACGTTTCTAACAGTCTTTCAATGTTCAGATAGAAATGGTACCTTTTCATGCTACATAAGTTAAAAGTGCTACCCTCTCAGTGATTTTTATACTCAACAGGTAAGGCATTCCAATTATGTGATTTTAGAACAAAATAATTAGAAAAGAGGATTGGCTTGGAGAAAGAAGAAAAGGAGATTTGTCTAGACATTCTTTGGTCCTAAGATCATACTGTATCTCCCTTTTGGAAGGCATAATGGCCAGAAAAACTTCATCTTCAACTTCTAATGCATATACTCTCATTAGTTTGTAAATACATGTTCTTACCCTCAACTCATAAATTCTAGATGAAAATTTTTCTTCTCTGTGAATATGTGAAAGTTGAATTAATTACAAGCTTAAAGTTTTAGAAATTTGATTTCAGTTTGGCTATGAGTAGGTGAAAGCCTATTAATACAATGTTGATGAGGATAATAACTAGTAAAAGGCAATATTTGTCAAGTACAAATTATGTACTAGGCCACATGATAAATATATTCATTATGTCATAACTGGTGTCAGATATCATTGTTGCAAATTGTATCACTGCTAGTTTGGATGTTACAAAATGAAAAATTAGTTTTCTAAACAGACTTGCAGAAGCCATGCAACGGGAGAACAGCCAAACTGGGATTCAAACCCAGATCTACTTGAGCAAGAGAGTGAAATGGAGAGAGAATGAAAAAGTGCATATGATAGATAGAGATGAGGGCTAGGGGGAAACTTGTTTTTGAAAATAAAATCTGAATATGGCTAAAGCTTTTTTTGTTGTTGTTAGTTTTTTTTATAATATGTTTATCATACCATTTGGAGGAAAAAACCTTCCCTCTCAATATAGTGATCAAAGCTCTTTATACCACCCTTTAGAACTTTGCTATATAAACCATCAGAATTAATCTGTTTTTAGTTCATTTCTGCATTCTTAGTTTATTTACTATAATATTTATTGAGCATCCTGGGATGTGCCAGGCTGTAAATTTGACAAACAAAATATAGTGAAGAGCAAAACAGCTGTAGTCTTTACTTCAGTGTCATGCCAGACATTAATCAAATAATTACACAAATGAACATGCATTACAAACTGAGATGCATGTCCTAGACATGATAGAGGAATTTGATGCCATGATGGCATATAACAGGTGTGTTATACAGGTTCTCCAAGAGGCAGACACCTAAAGCCTCTTTGAACAGAATGAGAGAGACAGCAGAAGCTAGGAGAGTCATCAGAAAGCAATGCAGGTCTAACCCAGAGTGAAGAGAGAGGGGAGGAAGGAAGGTTGGTTTGGTAAGTCCCTCAGGGAGTGCCCAAGCTGGAGTCATCTGCCAAGGGAACCCCCACCTCCTGCCCTGTGCCATTACTGGTTGGCAGCAGCCTGTGGAAAGAGTGGCCTTAGGGGGCATATATCAATGGAATCAGTTATGATCCCTGCAATTACAGAGCTGAGAAGCACATTGTCATGGCGACCGCAGCAGGACAGGGACATGGGGTGACCAGAAAACATTTTTCTAAGGAAGCAATAGTTAACTGAGATTGAAGGAGAGGGAGACCCTCATGAGGCAAATAGGATGAGGGGCGTGTGGTGACTCAATTTTATAAGATTTGAATTCTTTTTGTTTATTTGGAATTTTGCTTGCAGTTTAAAACAATATTTTTTCCAGCTTTATTGAGATATAATTGATATTTAACATTGTGTAAGTTTAAGGTGTTCCACGTTGTATTTGGATGCATGTAGAGATTGCAAAATTATTATCAAAGCATTAGCTGAAACCTCCATCAATTCATGGAATCTGTATTTCTTGTTTGTAGTGGGTACTATTTACTCTTACCCACTTTCAAGTATATAATACAGTATTTGGTCTCCCAAGAAAAAAGCACATGGAAAACAGAAGGTGCCAAAAATTAATAATTATGCCCTTAACTCACCTCTAACATGGAGTTCCTTTAGGCACAGATCATACTTTTCATATTTGTATCTTCACCACCTACCAGGGTGATCTGTTAAATATGTGTCTGATGAATGAAAGATGGAAGGAAGAAAAGAAGGAAAGAATAAAAAAGAAAAGAAAAAGTTTGCCTGGGTTGACTTCACCTGAAAATATACCTTCCCCTTGAAACACCTTCATCCCAAACCAAAAATTGCATCATAATTTTACCATCTATGTCTAGTCTCCCAGGGTGCAGCTTTCTGTTAAATATTTTTGTAATTGGATTACTGATGATCATTAACAATTTAATTATTACTTTTAGATTACTTTGTGACTAGTATATCCTTGTGAGTAGCATTCATTTATGTTAAAGAAAAATTGAATGTCTTAACTCAAAGAGACACTTAATATGTGGATTTTTCTTATCCTAATAGGGTGTCAAGAACCTATTTCCTAAGTAGGGATTCTCTAGTGCCCACAGTCCTTTTCCTTGGGCCACTGAGCAGCATTCACCCAGTTAGAGCCCTACTGACAGATAGGGTGCCAGACCTCCTAGACATGCTACCATTGAACAGAATAAACAAGAGAAAGGCTATCAAGTTTTTTACAGCAAATTATTTTCATTCTCATTTAATGGAATCTTAGCCTTTCTGCTTTTCCTCCCTCCTCCTTACCCCATACTTTCCCACTCTTCAGTTGCTGCCCTGTTGTGCATCACCCCTATGGTCCTATCATTAGTAAGATCCTGGATTTAAGACAGTCTTCGTTTGAGAAAGCAGCTTCAATAAGCAGCTTGTATAAATCAGCTGATGCTCTGATTCAGGATTTTAAATAATTCACCATTTTTCCAGGAGTTTAGGAGAATGACTAAATCCTGGAAGAGAAGTATATCTCCTGAGAGTTGTATTGCTCTTCCATTTTTCCACTAGTTTAAAATATATATTTTTTAATGAGAACTTAGAAATTAAGCATGAAAAGTAGTATAAAACTAGGCTGTTAAAGTACAAGGTTGAGAAAATATTTCTCCCTCCAAAAACCTAATGCCAGTTCACTGTGACTCCATTTTAGTCACTTTTTGTTCAAGAACTATGGGAGTTAATTTCTCCTTTGAATATTATAGTCTTGACCTTAATTATCCATAAATATAGGTTATCTGTGATTTCCAAAATTTGTTGGGATGCTAACTCCATTCTATTCAAACTTCACCTATGTCTGCCTTGTTGAAGAATTCTAATGTGGCATGAAAGATTTTTGATTCAGGTAAATAGGTGTTAAGCACAATAAATGTTATTTAATTTGTATGGGCAAAGAATGAAGAGTTTTTATTGTTACACAACAGTAAGACAAATGAAATTTAACTTGAATTAATATAAAATAAAAGAGGATTTAAAAAACCAATATAGGAGTACAAAGAACTTCTCAAATAAGACAGAAAATATTTTCCAGTTTGAACATTACTAATAGCTTTGACTGTATCTCAAAAGACATCATGATTGAGATTAAAAGCCAATGAATTAAAAGAATATATTTCAAGTTAATATCCATATTAATACATGCTATACATATTAATACATGCTGAATCATTACTACAATTGCAGGTAGCAAATATATTGGTGTCTTTAGGTTCCTTTTTGCCACATTCTCAACATCATATTATAAAGTAAGAGAGTTTAAAGGAACCTTAAGGATCTACTTATTATTAAATTAAATCCCTCATTTCAGCCTCAATGATACTGTTTGACCAGGAACAAATAGATTTTTTCCTAGGAAAATATTTACCATATATTACAAGACCAGATTTTCTCAAAAAATGATAGAAAATATAAATGGAATAAAAATTAGAGAGGTATTGAAAAGAAGAGAAAGAAAAAGAAGTCCTTTAAACCTTAGGTCATCCAGCTCAGATGGAAATAGACAGTTTCAGGTAATTTAGGTTTATTCCAAAAGCTGAGAGAAGAGAGAATTTTCTAACTCAGTCCAAGAGATCAGCATAATCCTGGTATTAATACCAAACAAAAACAGAATAAAAATGAAAAATATGTCCGTTTTGTTTATGAATATAGATGTAAAGATCCAAATGAAAGGTTAAATGATTAATCATAGCTGTATTTAAAAATAATGTAACATCTTGGCAAACCAAAGTTTAATGGAAGAATGTAAGGATAGCTAAACCATGTGGATTCTATTCATACCAATTACTATATTATCAGATTAAATGAGAAAAATATGATCATCTTGGTAAATGTGAAACAAATCATTTAGTTAAATTCATCATTGCTTTCTAACAGATAAAAGCAAAATAATCTTAGCTATGGAATAGGAAAAAAACTTTTTATAATTTGATGCATATAAAGGGTAATAATTAATGAATAGATCTCAAAAGTAGTACCATTACATTTGAGGACAGAACAAAACAGTCCACTTGCATACCTAGTTCTTAACCTAGTTCTTAGGTGTTAGCCAACATATCAAGGCTTAAAAAAAAGGGTACATCTTGGGAAAAAAATCAGTAGGAGTCACATTATTATCTACAATAATCTAAAAACCTTAAAACCAAGACAAAATTTTAGTAAGTTTATTGTATTAAAGATAATTCAATAGCTTTCATATACATCAGTAATAACCAATATAAAAATGTAATAAAAATCTATTTTCTAAAGTAAAAACAAAATAAAACTATAAAATGCTTTTGAAAAAACTCAAAATAAATGTGTAGTATCTTTATGAAAATGATATAAAGCTTTATGTAAAGAACTAATGTGTAACCTAAAATATGTGTAATTTGTTCAATTTTGTAAAGGTATCAACATTTTCATGTTAGTCTTCTATAATCACAATAAAAATCCCCAGAAGATTTTCTTAATGGGATTTGATATGTTCAATTTAAAGTTATTTGAAAAGATCTGTGAATATCACAAAGTATTATGTGAAAAAATAAGAACAAGAACATAATAAAGAGTATGTTAATTTAAATTCTGTGTATTATTTTAATAAATCATAAATCAGTGGAAAACAGTAGAAAGTGAAAAAACAGGCTCATGTAAAATGCAATGTGACTACTTGATAAATTTGCTATTTTAATCAATGAGGAAAAGTCAACTATTCAAAAAAAGGAGTAACAAATAGCTATGTTTTGGGGGAATATAAATTTAGACATCTGTTTCATACCGTACACACACACATACACACACACACACACACACCAATTCCAGATAAATTGATGAATTAATATAAAATAAAAGAGGATTTAAAAAACCAATATAGGAGTACAAAGAACTTCTCAAATAAGACAGAAAATATTTTCCGGTTTGGACATTACTAATAGCTTTGACTGTATCTCAAAAGACATCATGATTGAGATTAAAAGCCAATGAATTAAAAGAATATATTTCATATACATGTGTGTGTTTATATAGCAATTTACAAAAAAGACAATAAAAATGCCCCATAAACATATGGAAGTATCAACAATGTCACTACTAATCTCAAATGCAATTTAAAACATGAGATATTTTTCTCCATTAGATTGACAGTATTTAAAAGGTTGATAATGTCTCATGTTGGTGAGGAAATGGGGAAAAAGTACTCTAATAAACAATTGATAAGAGCATAAATTAGTAAGGCCTTTTGAAATGCAGTTCGTATCTATCAAAAACGAGGATGAAAGCGTTTAGTGGAAATACGTGTACATGTGCATAAAGATCTATATGCAAAGGCGGTGTATGTTTTAGCAGCAAAATGTTGGTAGGGGTCAAATACATATCAATAAAGAAATGAATGTATTTCTTATGATACCACCATCCACTCATATCAGAGAGTACTAGTGAGTGGTTAAAGAATATGTGATAGATGTACATTTCTGACATGGAATGATTTTCAGAGTATATATATTGAAGCAAAAAACAGAAGTTGCAGAAAGCAATAGGGTGACCCATATGGGTAGAAAGAGAGAACAGAAACAAAACGAGGGACGTGTAAGCATTTAATGTCAATAAAGGAATACACTGAGAGTTTGCGCATCAAGGTATTGCCTGGGGGAGGCTGAGGATGAAGTCGCACGCTAAAGGAGGGCTTGCCTTTTTTATTTTTATATTTCTCTCTATTTGCACCTTTACAATGGAGGTATTCACTTGTGGGACTTAAAAAAATAAATAAAAATAGAAAATCAATCATATTCTTCCTCAGATAAGATGCACTCAACACTTTTTGAATCTTGGGGGAAAAGAGCTAAAACAGAGTTTTGAAGCACCGATGAACAAGAAAGAGGTAGTGGCAGGGCTTCCAAGGAGGAATGCAGTGAATAATAGCTTAATGAAAGCCAAACCACTAGTTTTCATTGTGTTCCGTAATATTTTTTTCTTATTTATTATGCACATATTGTGACTAATACTTCAAACATATTAAACCTTGCTTGGTGTTTATGGTGACTCTCTGTAAGTAAGAACACCCAGTTAACCCGAGCTGTCCTTTGTGAAATGAGAATCCTATGACTCCTCCCAGTGACGGATCCCGAAAATAGACAGATGTGAAGATTTGTTGTTTTATTGGCTCTGAGTAATAAACATGTTCAAGCTTACAGTCGAATGAAGTGTTAAAGAAAACACATGCTTTGTTTGCCCAGCAAATTCTTTACCAAAACAGGTTAAGTTTTCTTTTGGTGGTCATAATTTTAAGGACAATGATTAATTTGACATATAAGGAAGAAGATATACTACAGCTTGAAAAAGAATTTTTTTAAAGAATTTCTTTAAAACGAATAAAAGAATTCGTTTTAGCTAAGGAAGAAAGTGCAGGCTGAACACTGGTATCATAACTCATACAAGACAAGTCTCTCTCAAGTGTTTTCTTATAAATTAAGAAGGAACACACTGTTTTTTACAAATTGCCTTAAGAAGAAAAATCACATTCTTTAAACTGGTGCTTGGAGACTCTTGAAAAATAGGAACTGGAGATTAAGGACAAGAGACATTGTGATTAAAATCTCTTCAAATGTAAATTTAAACTAGAGTGAGAGAATGTAGTTATCAACCTCTTCAAAGCTTTTAGTTAAGTTGCAGTCTTTTTGTCCAATTCTTCTCTTAACTGGGAAAACTGAGGACAGGAAAGATGTCTTCTCAGGGCCACATGGCTAGCCTGCGGTAGACACAATTATCGCATAGTTGAAGCAGTTGTCTGTATTGTATAAGTCTAATTGGTTTGGGAGCATTGGTGTCAGTGCAATGCAAGAAAAGGACTGGAATTTGTGATGAATTTTCACCATTTTGTCATCCATTCATTCACTAGCAAGCCCTTACTATATGGCAGGCACTCTAACAGGCACTGGATATAAGACAAAAATGAAGAAAGCTTTTTTTTAATGCAGGGTTCCTCAGATTCCATCAGAGACATCATGAAAGAGTGTCCACAGGAGCCACCACTGGTCTGTGGGTTGTTTTACTGTGTCAGGAAAGGACACATTTCTGGTCCTTTGTCCCTTTGCCCATCAAAATGAAATGCCAAAAAATGAAGCCTGACATCCTATTCTGCATAAGCTATATGCAGACCACCCAATCTGTGTAGGAAACAGGGTATCCTCTGCATAGGTAGCATATGTCAAATTCTTATGGCAGTTCCCTCCTTTCATAATAACTCTTTACCATGTTTTCCAAAGGCATTGTGAAAAACAGAATGCAAATTCCCTTACTCAGAAGAGTTATATTTTCCTCTTTCAGCTTGTTTTAGTCCTAAACAACCCAGCCACACAGTTCCATCTGCACTGCTCTGCAAAATCGAATGGGCTCTTCACGGATATTCTGTGGAATTCCCTTCCTCAGACAGCAAATATCTGTTGAGCACTTAGCAACGTGCCAGAAGTGTGCTGGACACTAAGTAGAAGAGAGCTGGTGCTAACTCAGGGCAGCTTGTGGCTGAAGCCCTAGTGTTCCCTACCACTATCAGATAAATCCCTGTGTGTAGAAGGATGTAAGAAAACCTGGGATTCTGTAGCTTTTTGGGTGTCAAAGGTACTCAAAATGCTAAGCAAGCTCACCCTTCTGCAGGCTCTGTGGGTGACCCCTTGGAGCCTTTGGGAGGATGCAGAAACCCCTTGAATTTCAGACTTCTGGCCTCCAGAATTGCCAGAGAATAAATTTCTGTTAGTTTAAGCCACCAAGTTTGTGGTGATTTGTTACACCAGCCCCAGAAAACTGATATCTATAAGAATATATAACAACACATAAAATATGCTTCAATGAAATATGCAAGATAGAAAACACTAAATAGTTGACCCTTGAACAATATGGGTTTGTACAAGCATGGGTCCACTTATACATGGATTTTTTAAAAATAGGTACAATAGAAAAAGTTTTGGAGATTTGCAACAATTCTTTTGAAAATTATTTTTTCTAGTTTTAGTGCAAGAATATAGTATATTATACATAGAGCATGCAAAATGTATGTTAATCAACTGTTTATGTTATGGCAAGGCTTCCGGTCAACAGTAGGTTATTAATAGTTAAGCTTTTGGGGTGGCAAATGTTACATGCAGTTTTTCAACTGCAAAGGGGTCATTGTCCCCAACTCCCATGTTCTTCAAGAATCAACCATATAATGTTTAATACCATTTTGTGGAAAGTTCAATACCTACTATATACAAACCATGCACAGGCAAAAACAATAGAAGGCTATATATACCAAAATATAGCAATGGCTCTATCTCTGGACAGTGGATCAGACATGATTTGACAATTTTCCCTGTACATTTCATTTGCTCTCCACAAATCTGTGTTGTGTTATTATTCCTTGGTGATTATTTGATATAATGCTCCTCAACATCTTCTGTTTCATGATAATGCCCCTGCAAAGGCATCCTTTTGATGCCACTTTTCATGCACCTGTGGAAAATCAAAATTTTGTTATGCCCCTTTTAAAAATAGATGCTACCTGCAAATGGAGATTATTTTTTATTAATATACCATAAAATATGACACAGTACAGTCATGGCTATAGAAAATTATTATTTGGATGAGCTTTAAATCCTCTAGGCAAAAACACTTTCAATACAGAAAAAAATATACCATCATCAGGCAGAATCTCCATATTGGTGCAGTGTGAAGCAACACAGGATTAGAATAAAGAATTTGGACCTCCCCTCCTACCAGCTGACTTTGAGCAAAGGAGACTATATGTTTGGGGTCAGTAAAGTATGATTAATAATTTTGTAGAAAGAAAAATAAAAGACTTTTTAATAAGGAAAAGTGAGATTATAGATATAAAAGATGATATGTTTTCTGTAAAAATCCACATCGATTTTGGATAAAATTTCAATATATTATTGCAGAAAAATTAACTCATGTATTTCTCTGCAGCACCAAATTCTTGCTCTTTTATATTTTTCCACAGGTATCACATGCCAATATTGGTAAGTCATTAGTGGTCTCTATTTTAACTTTTTTAACACTTAACTTTAACACTTAACTTTTCATGCACCTGTGAAAAATCCCTCTCACACATGATATACACATACACACACATACACACACACACACAAATGTATGTGTATATATAGGACTTATATATATGTACTACGTATGGCATGATTCCTGTGAAAACCAATAACATTAAACATACTTATAACAAAGATAATTTATATTTTTATTTCTCAGAATCTAACCTGGTTTAAGGCTATTCACCAGATTCTTATTAAAAATATCAAGTCAAGATGTTGGGTCTCTTAAAGATTGAACATCAGATAATAGAGGAAAATATCTACCCATCCTTAGTTTTCCTGATGCTTTCCATGCTCTAACATCATCCCAAAATTACCTTCTAATTTCTGTCATCTCATTTAGGGAGGGAGAGTCCCAGGCAAATCAGTGATGAGTTAATATTTTTAAACAATTGTTTTCAATCATATGTCAAGAGGAATAGCTAATTACTAATGATTACATCTCAAAGGTAGTTTTATTGACTGAGTGCCTAGAAGTAAAAAATTACTAATGATTACATCTCAAAGGTAGTTTTATTCACTGAGTGCCTAGAAGTAAAAAAAAAAATAGCTTGCAAATAAAAGAAGAAACAGAAAACATTGATAGTAAGAAAGATTTCTTAATACTGGAAAATAGTAAGGATTTTCTTTGTTTTCAAATCAGAAGGTTTGCTCCTTCTCTCCACAAAATCATGGAATTAAAAGGATTGCTAGAGTGGCAATGGGAAGCAAGTATCAAGTCCATGGTAACTACACACCATACACCTGCCCTGTACCAGTGTCATTCAGCCACCCTTTGTCCCATTCTACAAATGTCGCCTTTCCCAGCATTGCATGTAGCATACTTTTGGTCCCTCGATAAAGATTGCCAAGAAACATACTTACCAGCTGTTTTTCCTTAAGCCATTCCCAAAGGCTTAGATGATGAGTTCTCTTGTGAATTTCTCCATGCGTATGTTACTGACACAGTTGCTATGTACAGCAATCAATCCACGATCAGTCATAATCACATCTACAGTTCTCTGTTTCCAACTAAGGTCACATTCTGAAGTATTGGAGTTAGAACTTCAACATATCAATTTTTAGGGGACACAATTCAACCCACAGTGCTCTTCTTACTTTCAGGAACTTTTCTTATGTTCCCTCAATTAAATACTCTTTGTTCAGTTCTTCAAACAAACCCTGTAACCCCCTGCTGTCCCACCTTCACATGTGCTGATTTCATGTGCCCTTTTCCCAGTGCCAGGGAAGGGGGAGCCCTTACTCTTCAGTGAAGACCCAGCTCAGTGACCACTTTCCCCAGCACTCCAGAAATACTTGATCATGCCTTAATCCATGTTACCACTGCCCTAATACCATTCTTACATTGTTGGTCTTGTGAAACAACACTTACCAAAATTTTGTTTTATATACTTAACTTCTCTTAGCTGATTGGGATGTCCTCAGAGCCAGGCACAATATCTATTTTACATCAAGTGGTCAATGGTGTGTGTGTGTGTGTGTGTGTGTGTGTGTGTGTGTGTTGAATGAATAAATAATAACTTATGAAATGATTAGTGATATTTTGTATAAGAATATCCCCTTTTTACCCTGCAGAACATTTTTGTATGTATCATCTTAAGAAAAAGACATTTAGTGTCTACAGATATTAAAAGACTGATCAGGGACTGGGCAAACTATGCAGAAAATCCAGGAAAATTCCCTGTGATTTTCTGGGAGAAACTTTTATGGCCTAAGGGAGAAAAATAATAATAAGTACATCTAAAACAGAAACAAAAGCTGAGCACCACAATGTACCAAACTTCATACTGCTGGTAAAATGCATTGTCATTTTCTTGGTGGCTTAGGGAATAACACCTCAGGAGTCATTTTAATGGCTTATGGAAATTAACTCACTTTGTCCCTTCCTAAAACACCTCTGAAGCACTGTTTTCTTACTAGATGGAAATAAATATACCTTTACCTTTTAAGATTATAAATTCAAGAACTGCTGTTACCATTTCTCATACCTTTGCTTTTCCATTAGCTACAACATGCAGAGTGTTCCTACAGTTTTAGTGCTAGGTATTCGATTAAAACTCCCAAGTTTAGTTTTTCTCTTAACTGATAATCTCATGTCCAAGAATTACCCCTGAAAGACTGCTGTGACCCTCACTCCTGAACCCCAGGCAGCTGGGAGACCAATAATGGCACAACATAATGGGATGCTCATAATAAGAAGAGGGACATCAAGATTTTTTTCCCTCTAACTACTTAACTTTGCACTGAATCTGCTATAATTCAAAATTATTTCGCTTTTGGACTATAACCACATCTGCACTTCAGCAGGCACTGAGGTTAGGCTCCTGGCCATAACCCTCATTAATGTGGGATCCCACCATGGTTGGTGGTGACTCTGCCTGGTGCTCATCCTTTAGCTCAGCTTAAGACTTTTGGAGTCATCTTGAGTCCTCTCTTCCTCTCACAACCCCATCCAATCTTTCAAGACTCTGTCAGAAAATCCTATCAATTCTATCTTCAAAATAGGTACAGATCCAGCCACTCCCTACATCCTCCAATGTTACCACTGTAGCAGCAGCCATTACCACCGTATGCTCAGATTCTGTAATAAATTCCCCAACGTCTTCCATCCTTGCCCTTTACCTTTAGTCCTCAGCAGAGCAGCAAGAGGATTTGTCTTATAATGTGCATCAGACCAGGTCACACCTCTGCTCAAAACTCTTCAGTGGCTCCTCCCCATTTTATTTAGAGTTAAGTCAAAAATCCTTCCAGTGGCCTACATGTAGTAGGCGTCCTCCTGCCTTAGAGTCTTTCAGAGGCTGTCTGCTGCCTTCAGTGCTCTTCCTCCAAGCTCTTTGCTTGTCCCCTCATCTCCTCTAAGGGCATGTTTAAATTTAATCTTTGCAATGAGCCTCACCATGACCACCTTATTAAATAACAAGCTCTCTCTCTGCCCTGCAGTCTGGGTCCCCTTGCTCTGCTCCATTTTTCTACTTGTGGCACTTATTACCTTCTAACGTATGAGATAGTTTCCTCATTTATTTAGCCAGTTCTCTATTGTCTGCCCTTCTCTGCCAGCACAGTAACTCTCTGAGGGTGGGGACCTTTGCCACTTTGTTCTCTAATGTATCCTAGGCACCTAGAGTGGGGCCTGGCTTAGTAAATTTTTCTTGAATGAATGAATGAATGAAGGTAAACCTGTGTACTAGTAGGTACAGACAGACTGAACTGTGTCTAGAATTCTAGATGAGTTGAGTCCAACCAGCTCAGTGGCTGAAACCATGCACTGACTGCCCTCCCACCTCTGGACTCTGACCCTCCTCACCAATTTTTCTATGCGCTAGGCATTGTGCCACACTCTTTGAATACATTTCATTGAATGCCTACAACATGTCAGCAAAGTAGGTAGAATTAGCCTCATTTGGCAACTAGTAAACCAAGACTCATGAAGATTAAAAAACATTCTCAAGTCACAAAATTAACCAGCAACACATCTTTAATTTGAGCCCAGAAGAAGTTCTTGTATTTAATTAATGGTGCTATTGGAAGTTCTAGGAAGAAATCTGGATTAGGAGTCAGAAAATCTAAGATTGAGTCATTTATTTTCTGTGTAAAGTTTTCACTCCCAACACTTTTACTCCTAAAATGAAAATGGAAAGGGACAGTCATCATAAGACAAAACATAGGAAAGCACATTTTGAAATTGTAAAGGCCTCGTCCATGTAAGAGCCCTAGCAAGCGCATTCCATGGTGCCTGCTACTAACATTTTGCATAGAAAAGAAATGACTGAAAAAGGATGAAGCTGATGGAGATGGTTTTCTAGTCCAGCAAGTTAGGAGCTTGGAAGTCAAAACTCCATCTTAACAACAAATAAGAAAACAAACAAAATGAAAAATCAACAACTCTTCTTAGATCCCTCAGGGAAGTGAGGTCACAGGTCAAAACACTGTCTTTCAAGTTGGAGAGACAAACAAGTGAATACAGAGAATCCCAATTTCCAGGAGCAGAAGCCCATAAGCAGAAACTTCCATTCAAATCGGAGCTGGGATAGGAAAATCTGAACTGCAAACAATAAATGACTTGAGGCTTAGTGTGGATAAGTTTGAGAGATAAAAATTCTAGGGAGACTCCATCATCAGATGCCCCACATACTAGTGTGAGTTTTATGTCCAGGAGATTCACCATAAATATAGTAAAATGATTTTTGACAAAGGAGTAAAGTCAAAACAAAGTAAAAAGGATAATGTCTCCAACAAATGATGCTGGAACAATTAGGCATCCACATGTGAAAAAATGAATCCAGACATAGGCCATACACCCTTCACAAAAATAAACTCAAGATGGATCATAGACCTAAATGCAAAAGAATAAAACTCCTAGAAGATAGCACAGAGACCTTCTAGATGACTTTGGGTATGGAGACAACATTTGAGGTATGACTCCAAAGGCATGATGCATGAAAGGAGAACTTGATAACTGAACTTCATTAAAATTAAAAACTTCTGCAGTGTGAAAGACGCTGTCAAGAGAGTGACAAGACAAGAGACAGACTAGGAGAGAATATTTGCAAAAGACCTCTCTGATAAAAGATTGGTATCCAAAATATATAAAGAACACTTAAAATTAAAAAATAAGAAAATGAACACAAAGATGGGCAAAACATCTGAACAGACCAAAGAAGATATACATAAGGTAAATAAGCATATGAAAAAATTGTCCAGATCAAAGGTCAACAGGGAAATGAAAATTAAAATGAGATACCATTACACACCTACTAGAATGGTTCAAAATCCAAAACACAGGCAACACAAAATACTGGTAAGGATGTGGAGCAACAGGAACTCCCATACACTGTGGTAGGCACGGAATATGGTACAGCTGTTTTGGAAAACAGTTTTGCAGTTTCTTAAAAATTAAACATGTTCTTACCATACAATCCAGCAATTGCACTTTTTAGTATTTATCCAAAGGAGTCAACAATTTATGTCCACACAGAGAAACTACACATGAGTGTTTATAGCAGCTTTACTGTTAATTGCCAAAACTGGGCAGCAACCAAGATGCCCTTCAGTAGGTGGGTGGATAAACCATGATACATCGAGGCAATGGAATATTCCTCAGTGCTAAGAAAATGGGCTACTGAGCCATGAAAAAACATGGAGGAACTTGAAATACATATTACTAAGTGAACAAAATCCATCTGAAAAGGCTATTACAGTATGATACCAACTACTTGACACTCTGGAAAAGGCAAAATTATGGAAACAGTAAAATAAACAATTGCCATGGGGTAGGGTGGAGGGAGGGATGAGTAGGTTGAGTACAGAGGATTTGGGGGGACAAAAGGAGTATTCTTTATGATCTATAACAATAGAAACACATCAGTATTCATTTGTTCAAACCCACAGAATGTTTATCACTAAGAATGAGCCTTAAAGTATGGACTTTGGATGATAATGAGGTATCGATGTTGATTCATTGATTGTAACAGGTGTACCAGTCTGGTGCAGACTTTCATAGTGGACAAGGCTGAACTTGTGTGGGGGCATGGAGGATATGGAAAATCTCTGTACCTTCCAGTCAATGTTGCAGTGAACCTAAAATTGCTCTAAAAATTAAAGCCCATATGTTAAACAGGAATAATGTCTGTTTCTGCAGTAAGAAAAATGTTTCTTCTTTGTCTCTCTGTCATGACATCTCTGCTGTTTCTCAAGAAGCTCCAATCAGATAAAACAGCACAGCAAACAACAAGTTAAAGAGCAATTATCAATCATCTCATTTTTCAGGTGAGACCATATACCAGTATCAGCTGTCATATAAATAAATGTTTCCCTTTCCATGAAAGACTTAACAATATTTTCCTAATTGTTTACATATTGGAAAATGGATGTGGAAGGTTTGTTGTTTGTTTTTTTTTTAAAGGAAATGCTGAGGAGGACAACTTAGATTTCTAGATTTTTTTTATCACAACCATTTTTGGGGTCTCTGACAGGCTAATGTGCATAAAGAATCTCCAGAGTATGTTTAAAATCCAATATTTTCAAAATTAGTTTGACCAAGGAAATCTATTCACCATGGATCATCAATTACTATCTCATATGATACTAGTGCTCTGAGGAAAGCACTTTGTGAATGCCAGCCATGAACGAGCCAACTATGAAAAAAGCAAGCAGACAGAAGGTTCCCTTTCGGTTACATTCTGGGGCAATGCTGAGCTTTTCTCATTGGACTAAGAAGGACAGTACAAGCCTTAGCAAAACAGTGACTCATCAGAAACAAAAGACAGAAGAAAGAGTGACATATTCAACAGAGGAAGAAGCAGCATCCTCTTCTAACTCCTGCTTTTGTTTAAAGCTCAAGCTTGAGGCATAAATTGTAGACCTATTAGAATCTACAGGAAAAGATCAAAAAGTTATTCTATTAGGCATTCAGACTACTGGGAAATTGTATATATCACCAGAGTGAGTTGCCATAAATGTTGGTAGGTATAAATATCTGGACTTTCTTCCTCAATTTAAGCTTCTAAAGGAAAATCTGCTTGTTTTCCATAACAGTTGTTTCTGGAAAGAGGACAAACTAATTGTGGGGGTAAAAGGTAAGATACTAATTAAAGAGAAGATAGTCCTTTAAGATTACATATAGTGCATATTTTTAAAATAAGACATAAATGAGCATAAGAACAATTACATTAGCCTCGACATAGAGCCGTGTGCAGTGCACTCTGACATGTGAAGGGCCCAGTGTGAACTCCTGAGTCCCAGCACATCACACTGAGGATGCGGCCAATGGCCTTCACTTGTCTCCCAGCACAGAAGAGTCTCTGTAGTTAGTTGAGTCATTGCGTCCCAGAATCACACCTACCAGAACCTGTGAATGCAACCTTATCTGGAACAGAGTCCTTGCAGGCATAATTAAATTAAGATGAGATGGTACTAGAGTAGTGTGGGCTCTGAATCTAGTAAGACTGATTTCCCTATAAAAAAGAGGGAGTCTGGACTCAGACACACAGACAGGAGACTGCCATGTGACATCAAAGGCAGAGATTGGAACAAGCTATCTACAAGCCAAGGAACACCAAGAATTGCCAGAAACCACTAGAAGTTAGGAGGGAGGATGGAACAGATTCTCCCTCAGGCTCCCAGAAGAAACAAACCCTGCCTTGATTTCAGACTTCTGGCCTCCAGAACTGTGAGACAGTACATTTTACAGTAAAACAGTAAGCCACCCAGTGTGTGGTGCTATGCTGCAGCCATCCTAGGAAACTAATAAAATTTCTAACTTGAGTTACATAAAACATTCAAACCTGCCCTCTGTATTTTCTCTCTAGTTCCCTTTAACTAAAATTTGAAGAACTCCTGGTAAAGTGTGCCCATGTATGGTGATTTTGGGTTTGTGCACTAACCGTCAGCCCTACTCTCCCAGCTCCACCAGGTGGCCTTGGGAGGGGAGATGCACCATTCACAGGGGTTTTAGAGAGCCAGGTCTGTGTGTGTATGTGCGTGCGTGTGTGTGCATGTATGTGCGTGTGTGCTGAGGCCCTTGTCCTTGTCAAGGTGGGAGGTTGGTGCTTGCTGTGGAATTAACCTCGGGCACAGGAAGCTCTCTCATAACTACATTCCCAGGACATGGACTTTATTTTTATGCCACCTCTTTCTAACATCTGAGAGGCACTAGATTTTTTGTTTGTTTTTGTTTCCTCTTAACTAAGCTGATGACCAAATCATGATTTTACCAGCCAGGAGACCTAATTCAGTGACACTCTCTTTGCTGATAACAACAATTAAGAACTAAAGCACTTAAAGTCAGAGGCTCTAGATGCTGCAGAAAATGCAGCTCACGGAGAAAGCATAGGGATTGTGCTGGAGTTACCCAGAAGAAGCCTGAAATAGAACAGGTTTCATGATGACACAGCTCAGGAATCCTCTTCTCCCATCTGAAAGTGCTCCAACATGTTTGGTCAGAATGAATGTTTTCAAGGAAACTTTGGAAAGAGCTATTTATGAATCAGGATACAGTTTCAAAACAATGAAAAACATTTGTTTTGTGTTTTCTTCAGTCTGAAAATATGTGATACTAAAGCCTGAGGAACTGACAAAACTCCCTAAAGTCCAATTTACAAGTATCCTATAGACCTCTGGAGGATTTTACTTGTGAAACAGTGCTCCTGGGGAAAAAAATAAAGAAAAAAAGGATTTCTACATGTACATTTGGAATTTACATAGCAGATGAAGTTTGGGGAAGGATGATGTTTTCCTCTGGGTATGTTTTAAATGACTTCATTGTGAGAAAGAGGGCCTGCATATTTGTGGGTATTTTTCATAATCATTTTTAAATATTTTGAATCTGCTGTGTGGAATAAGTACCAAGAAGGAAGGAAGGAAAAAAGGAAGGGAGACAAGACATTATGCAGTTAGTAAAATGTCCTAGAAACAAAACCCTGTAGCATCTGAAACAGAATATGCAGCCACAGCTGAAAGAGTTGGCATTCTTCTATGAAACCAGAAAGAGGACACCCTTTGCTGTTTGACTACTGAAGGAAGATTGGCTCCGGGGAGAGAACAAATGCCATTTTTCCTAACCACATTTTTCTTAAAACTAAAATTTTCAAATTGTATTGTGTACTTTGAACAATAGATGTAGCAATGTTGATCAGTGGGATAAAAAATAATTATAAATAAACTGAAAAATTGCTATAAAGATGAATGATGTAAATTGCTAAATAGCAGCAAGGAATATAACTTAAGGATTACAGTTTTCTTGGTTTGTTATTCTCAGTTTGATTCATGAGATGATGTGTGTGGGATGTGTGATGCATGCAAATATGTATGGGGCAGACTCAACAAAATGTTGCTGGGGGACCCACAGTCTAGCTTATTTCAGGCTCAGGAAAATGATGCTTGGGCCCTGCATTAAGCCCAAGGGGAAACTAGAGGAAACTCTTTCACTCACAAGCAACACAGTACTGATGGTATCATTTCACGTGATAAATGCAGTTAAGAGGTAATGTTGAGCCCAAAGCTCTCAATGATGGACTGGGTCCTTACTTGGTTCCCATTTCCTAAAGACCGCCCATTGCCCCAGAGGACCAGCAGTACAGAGGAAGAACAGAAACCATCTAAAATGTGAGAAATAAAATGTTCTTAATTTCTCATGAACACAAATAAGCAATGTAGTTCATTCACTCCCTTAGGACATCTTACAGTCACTCATTCTGTTACTGTTAACTAACCTGACAAATCATGTGTATGTAACTTATTGAGTGTGAATATGTAGTGGCCAAAACAAAAAATCCTGTTTAGCTTGTTTGCATTAATGCCTTGTGACTCCAGTGTTAAATGAAAGACATGACATCCCTCTTTCATTCATTTTCTCCATTTAATATTATTTGATCAAAATGGTGAGGAAATCCATTAGACATATGGTTAGTTTTGAAGAACATATAATGGAGACATTTTAAATATAGGTAATGAGTTCATTAATATCAAAAATACTTGCATTTCTATTGAAAATACAGAGACAATAGCTATACCTTCATATCTCAGTTAGGTAGCAGGATTCTTATGAAATTCAAATGACTAAACTCTACCATTGTCTTAGTCAAAATGGAGCCAGCAGGTTGGGAACAAAGAAAGAAATAGAAGATGGGAAATTTTCCTCAAAAGCGTGGGATTCCTATGCAAATGCAGTTGGTATGAGGCCCACCAAGACAAGGTATTTGAGTTATCTCCATGAACTGCAGTCATTCCTTGTAAAAATCTATCTGAAGAACAGGGTAAGTGTGGCCAATTTATTGAAAGCCTTATAAAATCCATTCTGATGTAATGACTATTTATTTGTACCACTTCTAAGTTCTGAGGTCAACTGGTATTTTCTGCCAAAACACCAATGACTCCTCACAGGTGGCCAGCAGTCTATCTTCAATGATTTCATAACCACTCAACAGGAACATCAGAGGGAATGTCAGCTGATTTCTAACATGCTGTTTAACAGCCAACCATCAATGCGGAAAAACTTCAGATGATGGATTACATGAATTTAGGGCTGTCTGGAAACTCTCATTCTCACTTGGATTCTTAGGAATTTTTTAAAATTCTCCTTTTAATTCCTTCTTAAAGTATCAACCTATCTGTAACAGAGGCATCAGCTGGTGTTCACTCTAGACCCAAGCATGTCTGGTCATAACTGGGGGATTGGTGCAGTGAGGTCGCCAAGAGTCTATTTACATTGATTGCGAATCAGCCGACTGGGGCAAGAACTGACACTGAGAAAATGTGTCCAAGTGAGCATGCTTGGGTGACAGACCGTAGGCAAGTGTCTGAAGACAGAGTTGATTCTGAAGGCTTGGCTGAGATTTGACTCCTGGCCCAGCTCCGTGAATGGGTGCCAGAGTCCTAATTTGAAGATGAAGTGAAAGCCAAAGGAGCTATTTCTGCATGATCTTGGTAGCATGTTTGAGGCCACCAGAGGTCTACATCACTGGCATTGGTGGCAGCCATGGAGTTAGCAATGGTGTTGCAACAAAGAGTGGCAGCATCATGAAGAGTTAGTGGCACTGGAAAGGACAACGTGGTGGAGTTCCCAGGGCCCTCGGCCTTAGGCACAGGTGCCCATCATGACTCCACAGCCCTCAGACATCTGTGACATCAACAGTGCCTTTAGTGGACACCCTGACATGGCAGTCCCCTTGACACTTTTTTATTGCTGAGCATTTCTGTCTGTGGCAATAGTGGAGAACACAGACAGACCTCACATCTGATCCAAGAAACCCAGGCACTTGCTGCAGGAGGCAAAGGGAACCAACTACACTTGACAGTTCAATGTAACTGTTGTTGCATAACAGACCATCCTAAAATTTAGTGGCTTAGACAAAGGGCATTTTATTGTTTTCAATGATTCTATAGGCTGCCTAGGACTCAGCTAGATGGTCCTAATTTAGTTATTTATTGATGAATAACAAACCACAACTCAGGGGCCTAAAACACATCTACTGTATTATTTTTCATAATTCTCTGATTGATTCAGGCTCAGTTGGGTGGTGTTCTGCTTGTTTTACTCAGGGGTGTCCCATGAAACTGCAGTCAGATGGCTGGTGGGGTGGATTATCCTGGATGGTTTTACTCACACATCTTGGGCTTAGGCAGGGATGCCAACAGGCTGAGCTCAACGGAGTGCTGGGGTGGCAGAGCCTTTCACATTCATGCAAGTCTCAGGACCTTTCTCTTCCCATAAAGCCTCTCCTAGTGGTCTCTCCAAATGGTCTCCAGCATCATAGCTGGACTTACACTGCAGCTCATGGGTACAAAAAAAAGCAAAGCAGGAGCTGGGGCCTCTTCAGGCTCAGGTTTGGAATCCCACCTCATGCTATAGGTTGCAGTAAGCCACAAGGTCAACTCAGATTCACCATGGGATAGGAACTACACAGTGTGAATACCAGGAGATGTGGTTCATTGAGAGATGAGCATTATAACTTTCAGACTAATTTTGCCTAAGTTCCAATAGAGCAGGTGGGAGTGGAACCAAAAAAAAGCACTAGTTAATGGCTATTGTTCTTCTACCCTCAGGCCAGTAGGACCTGGAAGTGGAAGACTGGCAGAAGAACTGGCAGAGAACTCAGCAGTCTCAAGACAGCATGTAAACTCTCTCAATCTAATACACAAGTAACTCTTGACTGCCTGCTTCAGGTGTCATTCATTTCTAGAGCAAGAAAGTCAGTGTTGTGAGTTCAAACACTGAAATCTATAGCTTCACTTTAATCTCTAACATTCATAAATAACAACTCCACAGAGGGCTCAGAATGAGCACAGTGTATAGTTAGAAGTAGGAATTTCTAATAAGTTCTTGATGCCATGCACCCCTGAGATCATCCAGGATCATGAGTTCAAGCCCAGATATCCATTTGGACTTGGTATTGGTCAGAAGGTGAGACTGAGCCTTCTACCTCCACCAATATGCTCTGAGATATCTGTAATAATTCCAAAGGCCTTGATCTCAGGAGACCTGTGCAGACCAGCTAAGATCCCCTTTTTGCCGTGACTCAGGCCTTTTGTTTTTGGTTCTAGCCAAGAGCTGTTGCATGCTAGGACTTCCCAGGGTCAGAAATAGCTGGACTTAGTCAGGGGTGGGTGTGCTGGGAAAATGTTCTTAAATTGTTTGTCTTACTGACTCTTGATAATTTGCTACAAGTAATGGACTCTCTCCCCAGAACACATAAACTCAAACATGTAATTTTAGCAGTCTCCTATACAGCTCTGCAGGCTCAGTTTAATGATGAGCCATCCAGTTTCACAGACTGCACAGTTAGGAGACTCTGCTGCTGAAATATCAACCTCTCTGTTGCTTACCAACACTCCCCTCACACCTTATCATAAGACCCAAATCAAACCTCAAAAACAAGTCAAGACACACCTTTGGCCAGCTCTGTTTTTCTTGATATTGTATCACAAGTTTGTTAAACCAGAGTTTGATGTGCAAAGAAACCATAGTTTCTTTGCATCTCTACCTCTATTCCAATCTTTCTCCTAAGCTAGCTTTGACATGTTAAACAAGTCATGTCTCTTTAGGTGAAATATTCAGTGCCTGAGATCTGCCCCCACTGTACCCACATCTCTCTGCATGAGTCCGGGTGCCTGGAAAGATGTGTTGCGTCTGTGACTGCAGGACCAAGGACAGAGGTGGATCTCAGATCCCAGCATGATTCTCTGTGGGTATGGATGGGGTTGTGCCTTGCACTGCCAGTGCTGAGGCCAAGGGCCCACCGTGGGCATTACATTGGCATAGAATGCTCAGTCTTGCAAGGCATTTTAGACCTCTATCATTTTGTCCTACTCCATTTCCTGGACTGCCTCCCATCCCACAGCTTGAGCTGCTACTCAGGCCTGCTCTATAGCCAGCCCATGCAACAGGCCCTTAGCTATCAACCAGTTGCCCGCCTACTACTCTTCCTTCCCCCTTTTTGTGTGCTCATGGTAACCTCCACCTGTCATAACTCTACCAGGAAACTAAGGGTGCCTAGGAAAAGTCAGGCTCTCTCAAGCTTACCAAGTTTCCATGTCTCTCTGGCTGACATAGACCTTGCTGTGACCATTACCAAATTACTGTGGGTGGCTATTTGCCAGGGGTCTCAAACATGAGAGTCCCAAAGATGAATACAAGCCCAAGTCCTCAGCTTCCCAGAGCCCCTTTCACCCTGCCCAGTATGTCTCCTCTGTCCAGGAGAGTTCTGACAGGGGGCAGCTTCTTGCGTCTCCCATCTTGTCTGCTTCCTCTGAGTGTCTTGGCTTAGAAGTTGTGGGTTTGGAACTTTTCCACCCCCTCTGTCACATTTTCAGCTTATCCTATAGTAGCAGATCTCATAGCCTACTGTCATAAAAGCAGATCTTCCCTGCACATACCAGAAACTCTTTGAGTATGAGATCTCCTCCAGACATATTGAAAATTCTGTGGTTTATGTCATCTGAGCCTGGCTTTTGATATGCTAAAGCAATTTAGAAAACCCACTTTTGACAAAACCTGACTCTCGGGCAAACTGCCTTCTCTGAACACAAGCACAATTTGACAAAGCTGAGAAACGCGTACTTTGCTCCCTCAGGTACCACCCTTATTGGTGCAACTGATTCATAAACACTTTAGACTGAGACTAGCTTTATGTTCTCACTAATGTGCTTCTAAATTATGTAGCCACTGCACATTGCTGTGTGCTCAGAGAACACAAATTCTATTTTATAGCAGCTGATGTGCAATAAGGAAAGATGGGGAAAAAAAGGGTACCTTGCAAAATCAACCTACTATATCTTTGCAATATCAATATTTAAACCACCCACCTCTATCCTTGATGCTAAATTCAATAATAAGTAATATTTAGTACAATTTGCTCATATTCTCCCCTCTTTTTTCATGTAACACACTGAAAGCTGAATGCATTTAAGCAACTTCCCCTGCCCACTTTGGAACTATTTCATCCACTGCCTTCAATAAAGTGAGAGTCCTCTGTGTTTTTGATGTGTATTGATTTATTTGGTTACAATCAATATCTAAATTTGTTTCAATTTATTTTTAAAAATCAGAGAAGGCAAATTCAGAATCAGTAAAGTCTTTTTAAATAAAATTGTTTTATGAGATAAAAGTTATGAAAATAAAACAAGCAGAAAAATAATGGATATTGCTGGTATATGATACAATTAAAATTCCCCCATTGTCAATATTTCTCTCTCAAATCAACTCTTGAAATTGACTATGTTCTTCTTTTGGAAAGGAAATATTGCCTTTGAATATGATAAGTTATCTGCAGGGTATTTTCCCCTTTTAACATAATCTGAGGCCCTAAATACAATAAAAAGCTTCCTTTAGAGAATTTGTTTCTAAAGCAGCTGATGCCATTACATTCTCATTCAGATTTAATCCATCACGAAGGTATGTAGCACCTGAAACTTCTTCTAATTTCATGTCCAGTGGCCAGTACATAGAATTATATGGAAATTTTGGACTTTTCTTTCACACGGCTCTTATTTGTCTGGAGTTGTATTTTGTGACAGTCCATCCTTTAAAGGTTCAGATTAACATTAATGACAAAAAAAGCATATTCTCTCCTTTGGGGGTGTGAAGAAATTTCTCCACCAATGAAAGTCTGATCTCCAAAGGTATATGCACAGTGATCTTCCACTGCCCGTCCTTACGGCCTGCTTGGGAGAGCTCTGAACAGAGGCGATGGTCTAGAGTGTTACTGCAGTGAGAAACAAAATATACATTCAGGCCATTTACAGGAATCTTTCTTAGGAGGCTCAGACCCAGGAGGGCTGCCACAAGCCAACATTACCAGGTTCTTTGACTCCTTGATTCTCAAAAACTGAGACGGCCGGTGTTTCCTGGCTCCTGCTGTATGGGACTTGGCCCTTGGCTTTTAAAAGAATTGGTTTGCAGAGGGCAGCAACCACTTGGACTGCCTGGAAAGTTAGGGCAGTTTCCATCCTGCTGGCCAGACAGGACACCAGGGTATTAGTGGTAACAGAGTTGGTGCTGGACCGAGTCGGCTGAGGCCTGGTTCCCAGACAGACAGGAAGGCTGCTGTTGTGGGGAAAGCGTCCTAGCCAGAGCATCAATAATTCCAGCATTAAGTGCTTTTCTCTACCTCGATGTGACCTTTCGGGGCAAATATAATGACTACACTGGCTCTGTCAGCAGGAGGCAAATATAGTTCAACTCTCTATGCTCTTTCCACACTCAGAAGTTCATACTGTATCAAACACCTACAACTCACAGACCTAAAAGCAAAAATCTCCCAACTTTTGTATCACTTGGTGATGTACGTTTGCCTCTTTGCAAAGAATATTAAGGTTCTTATTTAAGAACAGAGAACATGGAGTCAATAGTCATGCCAAAAATAAAACTCAGGACCTGCCACTCCGGGGATGTAAACTTGCCATGTCCTGCATGTGTATATATATATATATATATATCCTAGAGTAGTACAACATTCTGATGGCTGCTTCAGTGAGCACGGGACCCCTGTCTCCACTCTCCCACACCCCAGCCCAGCACAGGATCCTCCACTGAGCTCCCAGTGTACTACTTTTCTCCAGATTAGAGCATATACCTCTCCCTTCACACACACACACACACAACCCTCTGGAGGTCTCACATTGCACTTAGAATAGAATCCCAGCTCCTCACTCTGCCTTATCAGGCCTTGCAGATGCTGTCAACGGTCTCTTTGGCCTCATCCTCTATTCCCCCTTCCCTTGCCACTGTGCTCCAGCCACTTTCTTGCTGCCCCCTGAAATGGACAAGCTCAATCCCATGTAGGGGGCCCTTTTACTTGTTTTTCCTGCCTAGAGCACTCATCTCCAAATTTCCACATTTCTCATCACTGTCTGCCCCCTGCCCTGCTCTATCTCCTCTTTCGAGCACTCTGCCTGCTCAGGCCGCATTCGTGTAATGTGTGCACTGCTCACCTGCCCCACTGGAATGCAAGGGCTCTGAGGACGGGGGGGTCTTCTCACACAGATGTGTGCCTCTTGCATCTGACAGCACAGAGTAGGTGCACGGTGAATGTTTAAGGAATAAGTGAATCAGAAAGCGTGTTCAAGCTTGGATAAGGTTTTCCATGCTGCCTTGGTATCTGGCAGTTCCTGATGGACTGAGAGACTTTACTAATTTGATCAGCATTTCATGGTCACATTCAGGCTCGAGACCTCCATCAGTCCACCCAGTGACACTCCAAGGCTGTTAGGTGCTGTGAAAATATCAAGTCAACTTCTCTGGTTTTCTGTGTTTCTCCTTGTAGATTTCCCACCAGTTAAACAAGACAATAGGGTGGAGGAAATAGGCTCCTGCACAGTTACTGTGGCCACTCTAATTTTTGACCTCATCCTAGCTGTAGAGTTTTAGGGAGGTTATTAAACGTCTCTGAAGTTCAGTGCCTGTTATGGGCTGAACTGTGTTCACTCCCTATCCCCAAAGTTCAAGTATTGAAGTCCTAACCCCCAATACCTCAGAATGTGATCAGGTTTGTAGGTGGGGTCTTTAGAGTGGTGACTGAATTAATATGAGGTCCTTACAGTGGGCTCTAATCCAAGATGACGGGTGTCCTTATGGGAAGTGGAGCTGAGGACACAGACACACACGGGGGGTGGCTGCATGAAGGCAGGGGGAAGGCAGCTGTCCGCATGACAAGGAGACTGGCCTGGACCAGGTTCTCCCTCACAGCCATCAGCAAGAACCAATCTGGCTGACATCTAATCTCAGACTCCAGAACCATGGAAATTTAAACAATTAATTTCTATTGTTTAAACCCCCCAATCCGTGGCACTTCGCTATGGCAGCCCTGGAAACTGATATAGTGCTCTTCTCTACCGAACAGGAAAGAAAGAGGCACATGCCTCATGACATCAGTGTGCGGACTGAATGAAGAAAAAGATCTTAGCCCTGAATCTGGCATATAGTAATTACTCATTTTAACCCTATTTTACATGTCCAATAAAATCAAAGACTTTAAAGTGGTCTACTTCATAACTGAGGAGAAAAATTCACTGTTTTTCCTTCACTAAGAACATGACCTTTCCAGGAGCAGAAAGGAGGAAGGGCTGGGAATCTCTTTCCAACTCTGTAAATGTCTGCAATTCCCTGAGACAGAGGGTTTACGTAAGGACAGGCAATCTGCTATTTGGTGACATGGACCATAGAACTTAATATAACATAGTGCCATGTACATGTATGAACTAAAATAAAAATGTTAATCTAAGGAAGAGGTCCTCTGAAGGCAGCACAGAAAAGGGACAGGGCGAGGGAAGGAGAATGGACAGTGGGGAGGAGAGGCATTCTTCTCATCGTGTCTGCCCACCACCAAATGTAAAAGTAAGAAGTGGAAGAGCTCTTAGTCCCTTCAAGTTCTAGACAAATGAAACCAACCATAGGTCACAAATCTTGCCTCAGAGTATAATAAAGTTAGTTGTAAAACTCCATTCTTTCCCATTAAACTTTCTTTCAGGAGCTTTTTTTCAGAGCACTGCTTCTACATCCAAATTTGGGAACATTACCGAGAGGTAGTCAGAGCCTGGAGCCTCATTGATAGACAAGATTGGAACCAAAAAAAGACTGTGTGACAGAATCACTACCAAAATCATCCACACTGTTGGGTGTGGCTCCATGGTCAGGCTTCTGTGGTTCTGATCTTGACCTTGAAAGTGACTCAAGTTCACTTATCTTCTGTTTCTATATTTGTTCCACATTACACAAATGTAACTACCAGGCTATGTTATAAAAATTAAATAGCAATGTTAGAAAATAAAATTTTTAAAAAGCTTCTCATATCTTCACTACAGAAAAAGAGTGTAGTGGTTTTCCACACACATTAAATTGTCTAATTCTGGGTTTCAAAGCCAGAGCTACTGTTCTCACTTGCCCTATTTTAAGTAAATGTGAATTTTCTTAGCACTCTGAAGATTTTTGATAAGTGTGCTCATTTTGAGGGTCACTGAATAATCACTTGGGAATGATTTGAGGTGGCCCACATGCCCAAACTAGACACTTACTGTAGGGTCCAAGGGAAACATGGAGTGCCCTCCACCTTCTGAAGAACAGCTGGCTACCTACTACTCACAACGTGTAGTGTCACTTGGAGACAAGCCAGATGGCCTCACCTTGTCTAAGGTACCCATGATACAGCTCCTCCAAATTCTTATTTTTCTTTTGCTCTCCCCACTTCTATTAAATATTGAGCAATATGCAAGTCACTGGGTATTCAAGGATGAAATTAGAAAGTCTCTCAGATCTTGGGTATAGGTATTTCTCCAGTTATATCTGACATCTGAAACAATGTAGCATTTAAACTAACTGTTTTTTTTTAAGTTCAGTGTCCTCATTAATTTTCTCATACAAATCTGTTCTGTGTAGATTTCAAGGATTAGAGTTCAAAAACTTGAGAGCCATGTCTTCTCAGATGTTTAAATGAAAGGCACAGATAGGAAGAGGCTTTTTATTTTTGGAGGAACACATATCTTTTCATGAAAGTTACTTTCTGCAGAAGAATGTATATATGTGCTACCCACAAAACTCTATACACCATTCCAGGGAATGATTAGAGCTGCTAAAGTCCATCCTTGAGCCACTTGGGGTCCAAGAGTCACAAGTTACACAACTTTGCTGCAAAGAGAAATACCAAAAGGCATGCATACCTGCAGCATGAAATATTGTCGCGACATGTGGACCAGCTTGCATGAATTTTATTGGTAGAATAACAGAAAAGAAAGATGTACAAGGTTAATAAACATGTCTTATTAAATTAAACAAAAAAATTCTCTTAATTCATGAGCTACCCTGAGTATGTGGAGTAACCAGACTCTGTTACTGTAAAATAGGGCCCTTCTCTGTCCCACTTAGCTGTGCCTCTTCCATACTTTCTAAGCTAGCTATAAATGAGAAACTCTCTGTCTCTGGATCAGCATGTCAAACAGAATCTGCAAGACATGTACTATATGATAACTAAATGATTGACTCTACATGCATGGAATATTTTGATTTAAAATGGTTATTTATATATTGAAAAAAATTTTCATGCTCTATTGATGTTTTTATTTTTATTTCATAGAGTTATAGCAAGGTTGTTCCATAAAAGTTAAATATCTTCCTGTGTTAATAAAAATCCTAAAAAGAATCTAAATTTATAAGATCACTTAATTAAGAAGAACTTGGCAATGTCTGCCGAGGTGACAGTGTGAACACACCTTTGCATGTGAAATACCCTGGGGTTTTGGCTCAGTTGTCTCCATGATGATTTCTGATACACCCTGTACTTAGTTTCACTTTCTCTGCCAACAGCAGGTGATATATACTCTCAAAATGTCTCATGCCTGCACTATAATGACTCATAAGACGACAGTTATAAATACTAAGTATTTATGAAGAGTACAGATAGTTCAGCTATAAGAAGCCAGGAGGAGGAAAAAGACAGTGTAGAAAGGAATAAAGAAATAGTCAATCACACATCAGAAGGAAAATACCACAAGAAAATGTATTTATCTGATGTGCCAAAGGCAAATAGCATATAAATAGGGATTACAGCACACATAACTTCTCAGATACCAAAAATGTAAAAAAAAATCTGCAAGAAAATTTATAACCATTGGTTGCATCACAATCCCTTACTTTTTAAAAAATCTGAGTATTATATTGGTATTCTGACCTTTACTTCATGTCTTGAGTAAGTTTTCCCCATCAAAATTTGTAGATAGCCTGATTTCTAGCCAGTGATTATAAGAGTTCTTGCTCAAATTTCTCCTCTGACTTATTAAAACTCTACCTCACTGTTATAATTTTATGTCCACTATAATTCAGTGAGAAAAAAAAATTAAATCTACATCACATCAGACACAAAAGCTAAGGCTTAGGATAAAATCACATCTTTGAAGTAGATTTCTCTATATGACCTTCTGAATTCTACACAGGATCAGCAAGAATTTATTAAAGAGTTGTTGTATCAATCAAAACACTTATCTAAACAGCTCTTTTTATTTCTCTACCTATCTCCTTTTATTTCCATTTCACCTATGTGAGATAACTAGGGATACTAACACTACATATACTCCCTTTTATAAAAAGAACAGTAAGAAACTGAGACACAAGAAAGTGCCATTTCTTGCCCAAAGTCCCAGGATGATAGACCAATACCACATGTCTGGCTTCCTGCCTTCACACTCCCTTTAAGAGACCAAACTGCCTTCCAAGTTCATGCCTCCTCATATATGAATCCAAATAAATAAAATAAAATAAAATAAAAGCATCTCATTATAAAGCTCAATAGACAGTTAATTTCCTATTTAGATACACTTAAAATACTAATATAACATTCTTTGCAATATTCTGGTAAATAGACAAAAATTAAAATGAGACAGCTGTTCAGAGAATTTCCTCATTTCTAAAACTGTTAAAATAATCTTAACTTTCTCACAATAACTAAGGTGAAATTTTGGTGAAGCAATTTCAACTACCTTCTAAAAATGATGTCCTCCATTTGGAAACGTACTTTTTCTTAATAAACCATGGCACTTTGGATTCACTTCAATATCCTATCTATGACAAGTCATTTGAGAGCTGAACTAAAAACCCATCAAGGCAGGGAAATTTGCTATAACTGCAATGGTCTAAAAAGTAGAGAGCCAGCAGAATCCTTTGGTCTGATACATAGTTCATGAAACAAACTGCCGAATAATGCCCAATTCTGTGGATTGGAGGTGCTTGAGGACGGTACCTGGCCATCCCTGGGACCTTGGAGCTGGGCTGCATACATTCTGGGCTTCCTCAAGTTACAAAGGAATGAAAAGGTTTCTACATGTTTGGAAATGTTGCCTCTGTCTCTGGCTTCATTGTAATCCGTCAGCCTGTTTTGTGGTAATTGTTTAACTCTGGAGTGCTTTTTTATCAGTTTTGCCTGCCCAAATCCTAACCACCTCTCTATGCTACAACTCAAATATCACCTCCTTCAAAGAAGCCTTTCTTGAGCCATCCAGTGGGATTAATCTTGTCCACCACCCTGCCCCCTACAGTCTGGTTTCTTTACAGTGAAAACATTTGTCACTCACTTTATTGGGTAGTATTCAGTTTTTGAAAATGTCTCTGTGTCGCACTAGACTGTGCCTGAAAATATAATCAATTTTTAATGTTTTTACACTCAATTGAATTGCAACTAAGACCCAACAGGCAGTTCTTATTCAAATACAAAGTAGAATGGAATGGAATTATTATCATGGTCTTTTTACATTACAGATAGCTTCAGTGTTAGTGATAATACATTCAAATACAAAAAATAAATTCTATTTTAGATCTTATATTGTGGACCCTAAAATTGGTTTCTGCCCTGGACTTATAAGCAAATAGCTGTTTTCTACACACCTACCATCTTGCCAGCCAGCAAGAGGCTCTGCCTCACCCACAGAAATAACTAGTGTAACTTCCATGGGGTTGAATGATTTTATCAAGTGTACCAGAGAGCACTCCTGCAGAACTGACTGAGAAAACTGTCATCGATTCTGGATGACAGAAATAAACCATGATTGACCATCTTAGGTGTAACAACACATCCTTGCCAAGCTATGAGAGAAGACACTCAGAATTTAGGGCTGGGCAAGTGGATCTGATTAAGAAGTTTCAGGCAGATATTATGAAAGCCTGAAATTTTCTCTATTTTTTCTTTAAGCAGACCCAAAACATTTCTGAATTTCCTAAAAGTGCAAGAAAAAATTTGATGAGATTACTGTCAGAAACAAAGTCCTGCAGAAATTCCACCAGTTACATGGAGTTTTTGTAAACACTAAATGGAGAGTCCTATTTCCAATTGCATTTCAAGTAAAGTTTTACCTAAATGAGTTGTCAAGAATCCACCCTCAGACCGTTAGACCACATGCCATTTTACTTAGAAATGCCTGGATGCAATGTCCATTTATTCTTTTTGCTCCATTTACTTAAAACTTTTTCATATAAGCAATAGTAAAGCCTGCCACTTATGTAGTTTTCCTCAGTTCTAAAGAGTGAGGGTCAACCAATCATTATAGATTTTTGTGTCCTCAGCAACCAATCTCAGAAGTCCCATCACCTGCTTGTATGAGCAGCATGAGGCAAGGGCTGTGTTAAGTAGTGAATTTGCTTTTATGTTCAAATCTCTAATACATACTTCCAAAACCAGCTGGTCAAAAATGCAACTAAAATTATCTACCTGCACCCACCCATTATGATAAATTTGCAATTATACGATGTAGTGCACAGTGCATAAGGTATTTAGGAAAAAAACACTCGCTTTTGCTTCTCTTTCATTTTATAGTGTACAAATAAAAGCCAATTGTAAAAATAGTTGTTTACAACATGTAAAATCCACTGGCAAAGCTTTGCACAGAGCTATATTTCTCAGTTAACTTTGCCTGAAAGAAAACCCTCCATGATTGAAGTCTTTGAAAGTAGGCATTGAATCAGTCATTATAGCCAGAGGACCCCAGTTGCTGCCAGGGGGAGGGTAAGGCCCGAGGAGCTTAACAGCTCCCTAGAGGTGTTACCAGAGCACAGGGAAAAGAATCGCCTGGTTAGAGTATAAAGGTTTAGTCTTTATGAGCCTTTCTGTAATAAATCAGCATGATTAAAGGTTAATTGTAGAATAACATAAATTACAAATGTAAAGCAATTTCAAACAGCTAAATAGAAGTTTACCTCTCTATCTCTTCTTTCTTTCATCTTCTGGGAATGAGGCATATTCACTAAGAATCCCCAAATTTCCTCCATTATTTTGAGCTCTTCTTCAAAGATGACTCTCTGGCAAGCATTTTAACGGAACAGGTTCCAAATGAAAATGTAATCTTTGCTGTCAGGGTATTAAGAACTAAAGAAAGATGACAAATATGGATTTGTCATGATGGGACATGGTTTAGAGTTGTCAAGGGGAGTAAAGTAATTTAAGAAATGAATTGCTACATTAGCTCCCTAGGGCTGCCATAATAAATTACCACAGACTTGGTAGCTTAAAACAATGGAAATTTATTTTCTTGAAACTCTGCAGGCCAGAAGTCAAAGTCAGGGTGTCACAGGACCATACTCCCTCTGAAGGCTCCGGGGGGCATCTTTCCTTGCCTCTTCCAGCTCCCGGTGGCTTTGGGTGCCCCTTGGCTTGTGGCAGCACTGCTCCCGTCCCTGCCTCCATCTTCATCTGTCCTTCCCTTCTGTGTCTTCTTCTTTCCTTACAAAGACACTTTGTCTTCGGATTTAGGGCCCACCCAGATAGTCCAGGATGAACTCATTATGAAACCCTTAATTATGTCTGCAATGTCCCTTTTCCAAATAAGGTCACACTCACAGGTTCCAGGGGGCTGTATCCTTGGGGAGCGGCCACCACTCAACCCATTACAGTTGCCTTATTAAACTCCCAGGACTAACGCCATCATCTGTTATCTAAAAGATACCTGTACTTAAGAGTAAATTAGTAGATTATATGGAGCAAAAAGCTATTTGGGGGAGGTGGGGGAGAAGGGAAATAACAAGATGGAGCGAGACCCAGTGTGCTTGAACCTTGATCAGTTTCTCCATCCATGAAAAGTGGACAAACTCCCAACTCATAAGTTTCCTGGGAAAATTTAATAAGATCATACATTTAAAGCATATGTCAATCACATATACATGTTGTTATTAATAAAATGATTGACACAATGCTTTTACATGTGTAGCCAAATTTCTTATAAATTATCATGTTTATAGCCTCAGAGCTTAGCACATAGTAGCTATTCAAAAATATTCTCTTGAATTGTTTAATGAATAAATGAACTGAATATATTCTGGAGGTGCATGTGCCATGAAATGCCAAGATTCACATTCTCTGAGCTACTGCTTATGCAGATATATTCTGGCCTGAGAGATATATTCTCATCTGAGCTTATATCTCCAGTAGAACCTGCTTGGGTCATAGTTTCTTCTACAGTAAATAAAGACTCACAGCTGATTGGATAGAAGAAGAGTAAATTCAGGTTTATTTTAATTTAATGTTACCCATAAATATTCCTTTCTCAAAAGAAGTGCAAAGTTCTTTGTTATTTTTCAAAATAAGCAGCAACTCTCAGCTAGGTCAGAAAGAGTGATCTTACTCCTCAGCAGCTGTATAAGTTTCCTCACAAATTATGTTTTGAGCCTTGATCAGTTTCTCCATCTATGAAAAGCAGACAGACTCCCAACTTGTAAGTTTCCTGGGAAAGCTGAATAAGATCATACATTTAAAGCATATGTCAATCACATATACATGTGGGTGTTTTATGTATTGCATGATTTTGGCTTAACATTCAACTTTTCTGATTAACATGTCTGTCTGTTACAGCCGTAAATAGGTATTGCTCTTATCTAACTTGGAGACTAAGGAAAGCAAAACCTTACATCGAGGAATCCTGGAGAATGCATACTTCCTGAAGGTGATTGTTTCTCTAGAACCAGAAGCTGTGAGAGCGATTCTGCTTCACTCAGGGTTTGAGAACTGCTGTACAGGCCTCCCTCTAGAATGGTGTTTAAGTCACAAGTCCCAGGACCTCACTCCCCACCCCAGCTTTCTGATTCTGTAGGTCTGGTGTGGGCCCAAAGGTTTGCATTTCTAACAAGTTCAAAGTGGTGCTTATGTGCTGGCTCTACGTTCCCATTTTGAGAATCACTGTTCTGGAGAAAAGGAAGAGAAAGAAGCTTGACTGTGCATGTTTTTCTTCCCACATCTCTTCCGTGGATGAGAAGTATGTGGGAATGGAGCAAGAGGCAGGGAGAGGACAGCAGTATTACATTAATGGATGCTCCTCCCATGAAATGAAACCTCAGGAGTGGGGAACAAGGCTTCCATCTAGTAGTCTGTGCGCGCCTCTGTGTGCAGCGTCCTGCAGCTCTGGAACCAGCAGGAAGCAGCCCGGTGAGGAGGGCAGAAGGCCACAGAGGGCACTGATAGGATGCGGCAATAGCCACAAATCAATAAGGAAACCAGAACTAAACACACAAAAGAAAAGTTCCTAAACATATGCAACATGTGTGAGAATCCTTGAAAATAAGGGGTGTGGAAGGCAAAGCATGTGGTCCCCATAGTATGTAGACAAAAACCACAGTCTGTGAAATTTGATCAGGAAAGTTGGTCTGTAGTTAACTTGAACCAAGACTGGTGATACACTGGAGTTACTGTAAAACAGGAGTGCTCAGTGTCTTCTGTCATTTACAAGATAGCAATCTCTTTGCAGAACAGAGAACACATTTTGGAATTCCTCTTACTTCCATTGCATCCATCACCATACTTTATCTATCATCTTCCCCAAACATTAAATCGGTCACATGCTATCTTTCAATGTAAGATTTTACTATAGTTTCTTATAGCTACAGAATTCCCAAATCCCTTACCACTCTTAGACCCCAGACTTTGTCTTAGACAATTATCTTGAAATAGCATCACCATCAACTGAGTGCTTGTTAAAAATGCAAATTTGGGGGCTCGTCCCCACACTTGCTCTCTTAATCATTTTAACGAGACTTCAGCTGATTTCGGTGTACATTATAGTTTTCTGGTAGATCACTGGCCATCTTTTTTCTCCTTGGCCATCTTTCACCTATAACTAGTTGGCACAGTTCTGTCTGGTCACAAGCATTGATGACAGATGAGACAGAGGATCTTGACAATTATGTCAGCTGCAAAACCAACCCAAGGAAATGCAGCTCTGTTTGTACCTTTCCAAAGTTTTTAGCACCAACTGGCCTTTTCCAGGAGGCCCAGAGAGAACCATTGTTGGCAGCTAGAATGAGAACATGACTCTTGCTCAGTAATAATAACAGCAATAAACAGAGACAACATTCCCCAAGCACTGATTTGTACACCTGTGTCTCCAATCCTCCTCGTCTCCAAACAGTGATTCAGTGAATATTGATTCCATCCAACTGTCAGGAGTGGTTCTTTGGCTTTACTTAGGACAGTGCTTTTAAGAAAGTATAGCTGTAAATTTCACCACCCGTTATTGGATTTAGTGATACTGAATACAGAATAAAACACCGTTAGAATTACATTAGGTGTTAGCATTGAATTATTTATACTCTGCTGCACTTGTAAAAGAAAGACATTCTTCTTTGTGCACATGCAGCAGGGCTGTGCTGTGAGGGTATATACATCTGTGGGAGTGCTGTGGCTCCAGGGAAGATGGCCATGTGCTTTTCCAATATCTAAATTTTTACATTAATGGTTTAAATGATTATCAAGGAAAGTCTGAGAAGTGAAAAAACTACAAGAGTGTAGCAGTTGGTCTGATGAGTGTGTATGTTTTCTCTTTCTATTGCCTCTCTTTTTATTGCACAGATTGGGGTGATATTATGCAAAACCTGAGTGTGCCCTACAAGTGCAGCAGAGTATAGATAATTCAATGCTAACACCTAATGTAGTTTTAACGGTGTTTTATTCTGTATTCAGAATACAGAATACTTGCTTCATCAGCCAGTGGGCACAGGTGGGGTCCCACAAAGTGATCCACCAGTATTTCCTGTCAGTTGCAGATATTTTGCACCTAGTTTCATAAGACGTTTGTTCCTTCTGGTGCAGATGCTGTTCCTTAGGATCCCATGGTCCTCCTGTTGGGTCCAAGCTGTTGCCAAGTGCAGAGCCTAAGATGCATGGAAGCTCTCATGGCACAATGTCTTTGGCAATGTGGGTGGAGAAGGTGCTACTATAGAGATTGCACTGAAATTGTTTCTTCCATGTTTGCTTGCTTGTTTCCCGTAAGATCCAGTCCTCTGAGGCTTGGGAGACAAATCCAGTTGACAGACACTACCTGAATTCAGGTTCTGTCTCCCCTCCAACTACTGAATATGTCATTGAGCTTGACTCCACTGTGAGTTTTCTCTTGGCATGATCCTGAGTCCCATGTGCAAATGCACACCTGGACAGTTTCACAAGCACTGTGCTAGATTAGTGGTCCCCTTTCATTCTCCTTGGTCATCTTTGCACCTATAACTGGTTGGCACAGTCCCATCTGGGTCACATGCATTGATGACAGATGAGATGGTGGATCTTGACTATAAAACCAGCTGCAAAACCTACTCAGAAACAAATGCAATTTTCAGAAATGTCTGTAACTTTCCTAAGTTGTTAGCACCAATTGGCCCCTTAAAAGAAGGCCCAGAGGGAACAATTATTGCAAGCTAGAATGAGAACATGACTCTTGCTCCAGCAAAACCAGACACCATTCCCCAATCACTGATCTGTACACCTGTGTCTCAGGCCCTCCTGAGACATGCCTAGAGATGTCTTCAAACCCATCTGGCTTTGAAGTAAAATGCCAGCTGTATGAGTGTTGCCCTCAGGTTTCAATTATCTCTTGGAAAGAGTTAGTGACTGGAACTAAGTTTACTATAGGGATGACTTTGAAAATGAACAATGAATAAAGATAAGGAAATGTCCAGTGGTGGATCTCAGTAAAATTTAATTATCACATTTTTCATATGAAACATAAAATATGCACAAGATCCTATGTGGCATCATAAAAGATGGATTTTGCTTGTAGAACTGTAAGGGGTGAAGTCTCAGGGGTAAACTGAGACATGTACCTATACAACTTGAGTATAAAGAATTAAAGTGACATGAAAAGATATTGAATGCTTTCAGAGCTGAGAAAGGAGATTGTTTCAATCTGGAGAATCAGGAGAGGCTTTGTGGAGATACTAGATTTAAGCTAGGTCTCAAAAAGTAGACGGGAGTTAGGCATTTGCAAATGGAAAGGAAAGCTATGCTAATGTATGGGAACATCTAAAGGTCAAGCCTGAAATTTGGAAAGAAGAGGCAGCTGGCTAGTACAGGAGGAGCTAAAAGTGGGCCTGAAGTGATAGTTGATGTGAGTTCATGGATAACATTAAGTATGAACCTTCTTGGTAAGAATTAGAAGACATGGAAGGATTCTGAATAGGAAAGTGACACCAATTGGACTTAAGCTGAAGGTTTGGGGAAGATTAGTCTGCCACAAGTGTGGAGGACTCATTAGAACGGAGACAGCCTGGAAGTCTGCTAGAAACACTTATCAGACTGTTGTTCCAGAGTTACATCAACACTACTGTGGTTGCCATTCCTTGTTTTGTTTTTATGTCTAAAACTAGATGTAGTCTCAATTTTGTAAAATGTGGATTAAAAGGTAACATGTATTACAAAGTCTCTCTTGATGTAAATAAACCTCTCATTCCTTTAGAGCTTTAAATTAGATCTTTAAAGATGAGAGCCCTACTACTTTTACTATGTTTTCATAAGAAACCCATTCTTGTGTTGGTCATTCAAGTTGTCTTGCCTTGTATTTTCTCTACAGTCACTGTGACTTTTCCTAAAGGTGCGCTGGGCTGACATCAATGATATCCCATGGGTTTTATAGAGGCAGTGGACTCATTTTACCCAAATTCTTTTTTAAATTAAGAAAACTCCTTCTCTAGCATTTCCGAGAGATGAGCAATGATGGGGACCCATTGTTGCACAAAGGGATCTCCGTTGTGATGTTACTTCAGTTCTGAAGTAATTCTTTTTTATCTTGATTTCAAATCTACTTTCTAGCTTACTCTTCTTCCCAATTTTGCCCTCAGGAGCAACCCACATAAATTCTAATCTACTTTTCTATGTAAATACACTTCACATACCTGCAAATATACCCACAATGATACCCCCCAAACCAAGACTTTAAATATCTAAAGACACTTGACATGCATCCTTCCTCTTTTAAGGGGTGCAACTCCAGTTTCTTCACCTGGTTTTCATAGGAGATATTTTATAGCTCCTTCGCAGTATATCATGAGGCATCTGAATATTTCTTAGTTTGGAAACTTCCCCTCAAAATATGGTACACAGAATTAAACACAATATCCTGATGTAGTTTGATCTCTGTAGGAAGGGCCCAAAATGTAGGCACAGTTTTCTTTTAATTCAGCCTCCTTTTACCTCACGGTGCTGGTTTTATTATACAAGAAAAAAGCAAAGGATGAAGTTGGTTATATATTTAAGAAGAAACACCACATAAATGCATCATAAATTTTATGGCTTCCACTCCAAGCACACAATTCTGTTTCATGTTGACAAAAGCTGTCTACCAGTGATCTCACGGCCTTCGTGAATTATTAGGAGCCAGCAGCTCCTAATGATCTCAACAGCTTCTGCTTTACAAAGTTACATAAAAAAGGACCCAAACAAACAAAAGCAAATAACAATTTCTACAGAGCTCTAACAGTTTTCTATTTAACTAAAAATTTTGATTCTCTTTTTCAGTATATTTTCTGGGACTGAAAGAAGTCTCCTAAACTTCATTCTCCTCCCTCTCTCTCTCTTCTCTCCTTCCTTCTTTTCTTTCCTAGAATTATACACATTCTGAACTATTTTATATGAGATTTCTTAAAGATTAGATATTTTTCCATGCTATAATAATAGTATTTTTTCAGGTTCCTCAATTTGAAATACGAGATACCATTATTGAAATTGTACAGTTTTATAGATTTACAACCATACTTTTCCAGACTCATCTAGTTTATCTTGTTGCAGGAAATAGTGCATTTTTAATGAAAAGTAAACAGTAAAAAGCAGGCATGCAGAATAGGGGAAAAAAATGTTCAGAGCAAAATTCAGGCCACAATGTTCTTTTAAGGGTTATTACTCTTCTACAAGTCAACTGCTGACTACAATAGACTGTTTCCTTCTAAGGGTCCAGTCAAAGGTCAAAGAGGAAAAGTAGGGAAGACTTGTCTGTGTTCATATACTGTCCTATCACATTCTTTAAATAAAAAGTCACTTTGCCACTTCTGAAATCAAAGATAAAACCAACTTGGATTTACTGGAGAATTACCTGTCAGGATTCTTTTATCTAACTATAATTGTTAAAATGGTTATGAATTCTTAATAGTACCTCACTGGCAGGCTAGATCAGCTGGATAAGTCAAGCAAAAAGGGCTCAGCTCTTGCAGCCATCTTTACAACGACAGGCAACCGGGGAAGCCTTAGAAATTTAACAAGAGTTCTATGTGAAGTCTGATTGCTGTCTTTCACTGCAGTCTCAAGTTCCTTGGAACTTAACTATTTACAATACTATCTTCCAGTTCTAACTATGGGCTGTAACCCTTCTCATAACCATTTGTTGTATTTCTTAAATAATTGTTTAGTATTTCTCTTGGTCATGGATTCTGCTCCTACTGCAAAGGTCAGCCCTTGTCCAATAGGTAAAATTAATTCCAAGTGAATTTAAGGGTGAATTAGATTTTATTTATATTTACAAAGTTATTTAGACTTACATTTATGGCAGGAAAGTAGAAAAGACCTTCTGAGTTACTTCCTGCTACAAAACTAGTAAAAGTGAATAAAATGCATCCCTGAATGGATAGGAAAAATTGTAAAATCCCTCAAAAAATTAGCTGAATTATCTTTCTCCTTAAGGATAAATTTGATTTCTTCACTTTTGTTTTTATACTTCACACACTGGCTTTTCATTATTTTTACTCTCATAATTTTTGGTGTCTTTTCACAGAATTAGAGAAAAAAAAACAGATTTGTATGGGTAGTGGCCTGTGTTCCTATGGGCAGTTTAGATTCTTTGCTCCAAAAGGCTTCTGTCCAGGGTAAGCACACTAGCAACAGCTTGCTCTTATATCTAACCTATCTTTTAACCCATGTTTTATTTAATTCTTTGAATGTCGTACTATCTGCTTCTAGCATCCAAATTTTTGTCCCAATTACCAGTCCACTTATGAGACATTTTCTTCTTTTTTAGAACAATATGTATTTATTCTTTTTCAAATTTAGTATTTCTAACTTTAACAGGTTTGGAGTAGGAGAAGAAGTAGGCAGGTGAACTCAAATTCCTTTATTTTATCTCCAATAGGGAATTTCAAGTTTTATTTTGATAGTCTAGAGGACAACAACTTTATTTAAAAAGCATAGCATAAGGCTGATACTGAGTAGAGGAAAGAAATTCTGGGTTGTGTTTGTTAAATGATTGAAGAAAAAAATCTTAGAGGGTATGATGTTTAAAAAAAAATCTTAGATCAGTCATTCTAGGAATAGATGTCATGTCATGAGAAGTCCTATGGGGAGAACACAGTGATGAGAGGCCTCCAATCAATAGCCAGTAAGGAACTGAGGCCTTTGGCCAACAGTCTACTGGGCAAGCTTTCTTGGAAACAGCTCCGCCCACCCCAGATGTCAGCATTCATGCCAGGGCCAGATCACAGCAGCCCTGGCCAACATCTTACCTGCAACTTTGCAAAAGATTGATCCAGAACCACCAAGCTAAGATGCTTTGAAATTTCTGAACTGAGGAAACTGTATCAGAGTTTTTTTTTAGAGTTTATTGTTTTAAATCATTAAATTTGGGGGTAACCTGATAAGCAGGAAGAGATCACTAATATGTAAGAATTAAAGAGAAGGAAGATTGGATTGTTACGGAAAAAAATAGTTGACAGCAAGTTACCCAATATTTTAAATCAAAGAATGAATGTAATAGAACTGAAAACTAATGCCATGTATATAAAGCAGTCTACTTTCAAGTCTCATGCACAGAGACACATTTATGAATTCACCAATATGTATAGTTTACCTATTCATAATTTACATAGTATTTTGTGAAAGCATTCAAGCACCTAGGGAAGAAAATATTAAGGCTCAAATATCATTTCTATGTATCAAATATCATTTCTACTTGGGAACAGGAAGTGGTGCCTTCCGCTGGGTTATAGATGATCTAACTAGTTTCCCTCTGTTAGTAACTAAAGTAATTATTGATAATAAACAATATTTTTAAATTTAAGTTGCCCAAACATAGTTTTAAATTAATGTGTAACTAAATGAGAAAGAATAGCAGAAGTATTTCTTTTTAAGATAACTTTTATTGCTACTGCTCTAAAGGGCTCCTTCCTAATGAAAAGCAAAGAGGGAACATAAAATATATATATATATATAAAACTATTTCTCAGTACCACAAGAACATGAAAAGGCTGTCATCACCATTTCTCTTTATGTCTGACAGAAAATGGATTTTTTATGTTTTTTATAAAAATTTATTATTAAAGTCACAAAAGAGCTTTCACTTTTAATACTTGTCAGGATGATGAAAAGATCTATAAGCACCAATGGGAAAGAGTAAAAGGGAGAACTTCATGAAGGCCTCACCCCTTCATTGAAGGATCAATGAACTTTCATAATTTATAACAGCAGTTGGCTCTGAAATAGAAAAAAAAATGTTTCACATCCATTCATTTTTACTGCAGCTTCTATTATCTTATTTTTCTCACATTTTTTTGTCAATTTGCCTTGTGTGCAACAGGCAATTATAGGATATTTTAAGGGTGCTTTTTTGAGAAGAGCTTGTCAGTGTCTCCAGATATCTAGCATCAAACTGTGTCTTTGGTTGTGATAGCACCATCAGGTCTTAGCTTACCACTGAGTTCTGCTTAGCCCTGAGGCTCTTGAAGTGAATTACTTGGTAACAAGGCCTAGTCAATTCAGCTATTTTACAGGGTTAGTTACTGCAACTTTAAAAACAACTTCCTATTTCCTTATTCCAAATACATTACCCACCTTTTCTTTTGAGTCTTATGTTAAGATATTAAATCTTTTTGGTCTCTTTTTTGGTTGTTGGATTTTTGTAGTTTTAAACAGCAGCCTCAGAAATAATAGTCATATGTATTTGTTCATGACTTTAATAGTATAAAGTGACAAATTGACAATGACAGGTAAGTAGTCAGTTCAGAGTCTACAAACTTGTTCATTTGATTGTTGATTTTTATTAGCATTCGGTTTTTTTAATGGATGCTATTTTTTAGAGCAGTTTTAGGTTCACAGTAAAAGTGAGGGAAGGATACAGAAATTTTCCCCAACTCATGCATATTCTCCCATTATCAATATCCCCCACCAGCTGGTTCATTTGCTGCAACTGGTGAATCTACATTGACATATCTTATCACCTGAAGTCCAGAGTTTACATCAGGATTCACTCTTGGTGTTGCACATTCTATGGGCTTGGATAAATACATAATGACATATATCTATTGTTACAGTCATTGATTATTTTCAGGGATGGTAGATGAGTAGATAGGGGTTTATAACTAGCTTTTTATGTCCCTTAGCCACCAAATCATTATCTCACATTTGGTTTCCATAAACCTGCTTTGACATCACTGAATCTATGACATCAATATATTTTAGTAAAACATGCATTTGGAATAATTAATAATCATGTTATCCATACATGGCCAAATCTACACATACAGCAGTGAATATTTTTATCAATTAAAGTGTGCATAACACAGAGTATTCCTTCTGAATACCTTTTGCTGTTTGTTTAATCTGTCATTCTAAGAAGTAAATTTAGTGGTATAAAGAAAGAAACTCTGAACCAGGAATCTGATTGCCGGGGTGGGTGGAGGTGGGGGAATGCTAGTCCTGGCTAACATTTTCTATCATTCATACACTCAACAGATATCTATGGGATATTAATATGTGCCAAGAGCCCATTGTATTGGGGGTACAATCAGAACAAAAAGTGTCCCTACTCATATTTATAATAAAACCACTCTTGCTCCAGAATTCCTAGTTCATTGAAAATAATATCTGTCCTTTTCACTCTAATAGGTTTGTAGAAAAGTAAAAATGAAATGGTATATATGAAAATACTTAAGGAAATATAAAACACTATGCAAATGTAGGGATGAGCTTACCCCCATTGCTCAGTAGGCTTTTAGTAAGTTCCCCTTGCAAAGCCACTCTGCAATAACTGATGGCAGTTCTCTCTCCCCTCTCACATTTCCACAACTCTGAAATGCTGAATAAGCAGCATAGTTTTTTAACCATAAAAATATCTATTTTTAAGTCACCTATACAAGTTGTCATGAAGTGCTTAATACATTTTTGGATGGCTCCGGGGTTGTGAAATGTCTGTGTTCCTCTGTAACTTCCATCATCCATACCTTTCAAGATAAGTTGGGTAATAAAGGGGGACAATTTTCTAGGACCTAGTCAGGCCTCAGTTATGGCCTGTGAAGTCAGGACCACACTTCAGTTCCAGTCCATGTGGGTCAGAGGGAGGATGAAACAAACATTCTGAAATATCCAGTTGGTCCAGGCAAAAAAATCTTTATAATGCTTACAAAATAAAAGTCCCAAGCTAAGTATAAGTCTAAGGAAATCCGAAGTACATGGTAGTAGATGTCCACTTGCCCAACACAGCTGGACAGGTGACTCATCAGTGCAAATGCAAGGATACAGATGTACCAGGAGTAAGTGCCCCTACGGGACGCAGGCTGCCATCAGCATCAGCAGTATGTGTGCGCAAGAGGAGTGAGTTGGTCAGCAGGACCCAGGAAGCACTTCCAGATTTATATAAATTAATCACAGTGTCACATTAAATCATTTTACATAAAACTATTTACATTATTATATTTAAAGCTTTTAGAGCATTTTACATGGTCTATAATTAGGATTTCCTACCCATTGAATATCTTTTTACAAAATTAGAGATACCAAGCAAGACAGTCAAAAGCTTATGGGGAGTTTACAGGATAATTTCTATGCATGTGATGCTATAATTTTAAAAAGATTGTGAAGCCACAGATTCTTTCAAAGAGAGAAAACAGATTCAAGAAACACCATTCAGAGGGAAAAATCAAAAATAAATTGTAAAAGACAGCAATAGTACTTAAATGGTACCTAGAAGTTACCAGAGTAATGATGAAATTAAAAAATAAAACAAAACAACTTTGTGTCCTAAGAGTGACATTCCACACACAGTTGATAGAATAAGCAATCCTGTACTGAAAGAGAATTCTTAGTCAGTGAGAATGGCTGGGTTAGTCTGTAGCATCTGACATCTGTAAGCACAAGGCACAGATGTACCGAGCACTATGCTAAGACAAGGCATGGTCTTATCCCTACAGACCATTTCAAAGGCCAACTTAAAAAATACAAAGTCATTTTATGGAAAGTAGTAATTTTCTCTAACCTGAACAAAAAGTTTGAAACAAGAGAGAAAAATATGGTCTTTGTTTTCTAAAAGTAAAACATACTTACACAATTTGGAAAATATATGAAATGAAAGATGAAAATCACCCATATGCCCAACAGTAGAGGGAAACATGCCCAGTTGTGGGATACTTGTTATGACATATATTCAATCACGTATGCTGTGTTTTTCATTTAATACTAAACATAGGACAAACGTCTCTTCCTATTTTACTATGGCCACCCGAACTTGTAAGAAAAGAAAAGTTGGTTTTCCTTTCTGTATGGCTTTCACCTGGGTCTTTGCAAGCTCTCCATGAGTGTAGCGCACACACACTTCTGAAGGCACATGGCCTCCCCAGATGCGCAGTGCAAAAGTGACATTAAGTCTGTGCACATCCTTACATGTTTATTCCTGATAAAGCATCACAAGCTTAGTGAAGTGTAAATATCCAGTATTACATATAAGCTTAAAACCTTACTCCTTTAAATGTATTTAGAAAATTGCTTCCTTGGTTAAATCCACTGTAAATTTAGAACACTATGAGCCTACTGTGTTATAATTCAATTTTTACATAAAATGCTACAAATCAACTATAGTTCGAATTTCTCAAACAATTTTGCTAAAAACCACCATTTGCATTCTTAAACTCTAATTTAACAAGAAAAAATACCAATGCAGGAAGAAATTGTGGGTAAAATTGGAATATTTCCAGAATCTCTCACCTGGCAATAGTGCATCTCCATATCAATAAGTGCTTCCAAGGTGTGGAGAGAAGTAGCCATCTCCATATCAGTAGGTAATTACAAGGGGTAGCAAAGGCATATCTAGACCAGAGAGGTTGAATGGGGCCCCTTTTCTGCAGCTGAGTCACAAGAGACACAGGCAAGCAGTAGTGGACAAGTGCTAGTATGCAATAAACAGATTTCTCCCACTTTATTTCTCCCTTTGACTGATTTCGGTTTCAAAGGTATTTTGCTCCAGGCTGGGAGGGTCTATTCCCCCCCCACACACACCCGCCCCTCGAGTTACAAAATTGTGTTTGGAAATAAAGGAAATGAATGAATGTTCTTTTGTTGCTCAATGGAGAGTGAAATTTTTGGTAGTTCTTTTTCTTCTCTTATTTTCAAATTTTCTGTATAATTTGTCTAATTAAAAGATATTTTTAGTATCTGTTTGCTTTAGAAATAGCAATTCTTGAAAATCTTCCATTATTATTGTTAGGCTGGAGGAAGGAAAAACAAGGACATGCAAACAGAACAGAGAGATGCCATAGGGGGAGAACAGACCAGACCCTAAGGTCCGTGCCTTATATGGAAAGGGGACAGCTCTTCCTGAATTCCATCCTTCTGATGTGCCAGCTAAGACCCAGATGTCAGCCTCCTCCCTCTTGGAAGGATAGCTTGGGGTCCTATTACATTAATTCTTTTTCTGGAGGGATTAGTAAGAAGAAAAAATAACACCGTTTGATAGGGCATTACTACTATCTCTCACATCTGATCTGAATACAGAATTCGAAGTCTTTATTTGAAAAATGCCAAAGAATCTGACTGAAATGCCCATGGATTGTGTAAGTAATGGCTTTTCTATACTTGTAAAAGTCATTGTGGAGTATAGGTTATTGTAGATGAGACACACTATGATTAGACCTCAGGTCCCATTGCATAATAGATGAAGAAATGGAGATCTAGGAAGTTAAATTATTGCTCAGCATCACATGGCTCATCAGTGCAAACAGTGGCACAAAATTCAAATCAGTTCTCCCAGTTCAAAGTTGTTTCATACACATCAGGCAATGCAAAGCTTTGTTGTCTTCTAAAATTTAGCTAAGAGGTATGAGACAAGTTCTTAAATATGAAGAAGATTATTTCATAATTATCATGTAAATACTAGATCACAAAATATGATGGCCTTCTTGTCTCCAGTGATTTCTCCAAGGAATCAAACTCAGGATATAATAAAAGTCAAAAGAACTCACTCCTTAATTAACAGAAGAGTCAGGTTGATTGAAATATATCTTCCCAAAAGGAGAAGTCCTTGGAGATGTTTGCATTTATGCTGGCAAATACATGTTAATTCTTTTTAATTCTTTTTTTTTTCAAGACTTTCTACTTGTCAAAAGATGAGATTTAAAATTTTTCTTTTTTTTTTTTTTTATGAGAATCATCTGTCTGTTACAAATACAGAAGTAGGACTTTCCAAAGTTAAATCCAACAGGTAGTATTAGAAATAAAATTGGATCTTGTGCAAACACTGCAAGTGGCTGACACACTGCTCACCCCAGGTCCCACAGCTAGGAAAAAACAGAGGGAAAGGGATTATAGGGATGAGCTCTAACCTTCATCTGATTTGATAAACTTAAAATGGCAAATAATTCTATTCTTGTATATATCAAAATCAGCTCATCCCTACAAAATTTATTTAAGTTTTCTGAGTGGTGGGAAACATCAGAATATAAGTAATTAATTTATCAGTTAATTATCAATTTGAATGCAAAGCCTCCACCTTCTTCATTTGGAGAAATATATATTCCACATTAACTTTCGTCAAGTCTCCAGCCCAATTCAGTTCTCTTTCTCCTACACAACTTTACATGTCAAATCCGATCCTATTTTTAGAAGTGTTTCCTGACTCTGGATTAAAAGAGGAGTAAATTGGAAATTTTCCATGGAAACATTCCTTTCTTCTTGATGTTTCCCACAAATATAAACTTTCAAATTACTGCTTTTTCCTAAATGAAAGAAATCAAAGTCCCAGTATATTACCTTCTCCACATTCCTAACCCAAAACAAACAACAAAAACAACCATTTTTTAAAATAACTTTAAAAAGAAAAAAATGTACAAAAAACTAAGTATTTTTCTCTGTTAATGATAAAATTCATGTCAGATCAAGCTTACAATTACTACATCCAAAATTTAGAATGAAATGCTGGATACATAAAAATGAAATAACTCCAACCCAGCAGCTCAGATTTTAGAACCCTCTTTCTTTGAAATGGAATGTATAAAATCTATACTTGGATCACAAAGAAAATTTATCATTTAGCCAAAGCATAAACAAGAGTAGAAGAAACATTTACAGTTTCTTCAAGAAACTTAGTTCAAATCATATAAATTCAACTTTAGAAATTAAGTGATTATCTGCTTTAGTAAAATTGAAAGTAAAGGTTTGACTCAGTTACCCGCATATGTCAATGGAAGTGTTTGAATCATCCGTATGCTTATGCCAATTTGTCACACTTTTAGGATGATTTCATATCAAAAGTCAGCTAGAACTAGAAAGTGACAAATGTGGTTTTTCATTCTTTTCCACAAGCACAATCATTGAAAATGAAGTGAAATCTTGTAAGAATCAAATGCTGAGGAAAAGAAAGAGGTGCTACTCCTGATTTGATTATAATACCAGATATGAAGAAAGAGACAAAAAATACAGGTATATTTGTTATAAAATAAGTATGTCCTGAGGGGGTATAATGTACAGCATGGTGACTATAGTTAATGATACTGTATTGCATATTTTAAAGTTGCTAATAGAGTAGGTATTAAAAGGTCTTATCACAAGAAAAAAATGTTGTAAATAAGTACAGTGATGGATGTTAACCAGACTTGTGGTGATCATTTTGCAAAATATACAGATATTGAATCATTAAGTTGTATACCTGAAACTAATAAAATGTTTTGTGTCAATTATGACTCTGTTTTTTTAAAAACCTAGTAAATAAATAAATATTTTTATGTTAAAAGAAAGGTACAGGCAGCTCTCTAGACCCATGGAAAGCAAAGACCACTCATCTTGGGAATATTTCAACAAAAATTTATAAGACCCAGGTATAAGACAAGTTCTGCTTAATGAAAAATTTAAATTTGAGTTTTGCTGTTTTTTGGAGCAGACTTTATATTTACTTTCATGCTCCTTGTGATTTACATAACTCTTCACTACAAAATCCAAACTGTACATTAATTCAAACTAGGAAGTTAAATATGCTGGAAGTTTAGGAATAAAACTCATCTTCATTTTGGAAATGTCAACAGTGACTCTATTCATTTATTTTCAGATATTTCTAAAACTACCCTAAAAACAACATTATAAATTGAAGGATTTAGTTGAGTTTCATACTCATTTAAGGCTAGAGATAAATCCTAGCATTATATATACATTAACATGCCCAGCATGCAAGTAATATGCACCTCTGTCTTAGCTCAAATTGAGCTTTATTTCCTAATTGTTTAGCCAAGTATTAAGAATTTCTTTGTGGTTTTAACTCGAGGCTTCAGCATTAAGAAGTAAGTCTGATGAACTAGTCTTTTCAGTAAGATAAGTGCTACACTTTATTCAAAGATGAAGTGTTTATCTTGAAGGAATTTTTCATTTAATATCCTGCACAGTGGGTCAGGAAGTCTTATGAGAATAGGCTTTCTCTCTAGATGACAGTCTTCCCAGGCAATCTGAAGTGAATCACTCAAAATTTGCTTTTTTGCTAAATACTCGTCTTTTCTCTCCAATTCCCACCCCCTCCGCCCCCATCCCCACCTCTCCTACAGGGTTGCTTTGGGAACAAGAGAGAAAAGAGTCATCACACAAATGTATAACAGAGTTTCCCAATTAATGAGCTATTTCCAGGGATTATGTCGTTCACCTTTGGACTATATCACTTGCTGGATGTAGGGAGACAGACCATCGCTATAATTTACAAAATTAAATGGCACATTTTTCCCACTGGGAAAAGCAGGAAACAAATGTATTACCATGTGAAAGCCTACAACTAGAAAGCCATTATAATGACAGCAGGAAAATTAAATTGAAATTAGTAAAAGTCTCTTTCCCTAAATTTGACAATAAAAGACAAATCACCTAACCATGGAATAACATTTCACACATCAGTCACACAGTCAAAAGAAACTTGGATTTCTTTCCCAAATCTCTGTCACTTCAGGCAAGTCATTTATCTCCCCGAGGCTGTTTGTTTATGTGTAAAATATAATCGTTGCATGCACTACTAAGCTCTAAGGACCATATTGAATAATGTCTGAAGGCTTGTAGACAACCACAAAGAGCTTTCTAAATATGACATACTATTAGGAAGTCCCATTAAAATATATGTGTTGCAATGTGGATTTTGTTCACAATGAAATGTTTCCAAGCCCCTTTATCATAAGTGACAGTTGGTACTGTGACCATCTCAACTCAAGCTACCAAAATGACAGACCTTCAGAAAAGGACTTAGGGAAAGGTAGTTAGGAGGTGAGCCCAGCAAGCACCATGAAGGAAGTGAGGAAAGCATAAAAGAGAAATTTCAATAAAGTATGTATGAACAAACTGGTTACAACTCCAGGTGACTAGGATTCAGTCTGGGGACCACCTAGAAAGTTTGTGGAACATCCCTCAGAATGAACCTTAGAGAATGCGGAGGGCTCCCAATGGGTGTTATTCCTTCCTCTGACCACTGTGGCACCAGCCAAGCCAGGTCCTGGAGGAAGCCCTCGGCTAGAGAAAACATCCTCCCAGCATGAAGTGGAGAGCCGTCTACATTCCAGAAACGCCCAGTGCAGCTTCAGGGAGAGTCAGGGCCAGGTGTGCGGGCCGCGTGTCCACAGGACCTGTTACCATGATGTTTCAGGGCATCGAGCCGTGGCAGCCACTTGGGAGGGAGCTCTCTCGGAAAATGGGACCGAAAGTTTCTGCCTTCAACATCCCTTTCCCCTCTCTGTTTTCAACTCTGTCACTATAGATCCAAATTGCAGAGAACACAGTGACCAAAGAGAGGAGGGAAGAAAAGGAGTAAGTGAAGGGAGGATAGCATCTACCTACTTCTTCCCCAGCCTTATCTGCTTTGGAAGGAGAAGGAAAGACTTTCTGTTTGTTCAAGTAACTTTAAAAGAAAAGGAAAATGAAGGAGCTATTAGAGGACATACATAAGATTAAGGGAAATACACAAGCAGGAAGAGTATGGGACGGGTAGGGGAGGAGGAGAGTTGGGGAGAGGGGAGAGCTCCACGATGGTTTTTATAAGGTGACTGGAAATCTGGGCTTCCTGACTTCTACGGGCTCCCTAGGCATGTTTGCTAGATATGTAAAACCTAAAAATCCTTTTCTCACTTAGGTGTCATTGTGTGAAAGGGTACCACACATTTATTGTCCAGTGTGTTTTAACTCTCAGCAAACATTCAGGGCAAAAGTGATTCATCAGATGATACAAAGTTAGGGTGAATCATTTATCCAGATGAGAGCTATTGCTTACTGCAGAAGGTGCAGAGCTGTCATCATGCTTAAGGCCTTAGGTCTTCCAGAACATTCATCAGGAATGCCTAGATTCAAAACAAGTTGTCCATTTGCTTCCAGGAAAGGAATATTTAGTTATGGAAATTTTTCCTGCCACTAGAAAAAGTGAAATTTCCACATTTGTTTCAAATTTTTCAAGATCAAATAATGCATTGAAAAAATGTCTTATTTTTCCTTAAGTGTTAACTAAAACCTTCAAGGGTTTGTGCCGTTGCTTGCTTTGGTTCGGTTTTGCTTTCGTCTGTTTATATGCTTGCTTTTGATCCTGAAGCACATACAGATTGCCTTTAGTCTATATTGTCTATTCTTGGGGATTCAGAGACAGCACAAGAGACAAGGCTGAGTTTCCAAAATAGGGTTCTTATTTTCCAGGGTTTCCTTACTTGTTGACTAAAACACAGTTGTACACTACCTGAAAGTATATGTGTCTGTGAACTTTAAATATCTTAATAACTGACTACATTTTCTTATGTGTTAAGGTTTAGAAATCCCACATTTCAGTGAGCAGTTTAAACCTACTTTCTTTGTCATCAAAATGAAAACAGAGGGCTTATGTGTGTAAATGCACCTAAAATAAACTGTAAACAGCCATAAAAATGTCAGTGATTATCAACTGCCCTAACCAGCTACATCTGCTGAATAACATTTGGTCTCCCACCTACAGAAGAACAGTTTTGTTAAAATAAAAAAAATTTTTTTTAATCTTAAAATATTTGCAGTTTTCAAAAACAGCAATAATTACATCTGGCTACTCCTATAATCAACTTGGAAAATAGTGCAGTAGATGGTGCTATTTCAGTAGGCTCAGTGGCTGCCCCTCAGCAAACAGGTAACTCCAACAGCAAAAGGATGCAACACAGAATCATTGCACCTGCTCCCACAGTACTCGGTGTTTCTGGTTGTTCTACAACTTACCTCATGTGCAGTTATTTCTTTCAATTCTCTAGAATCTAAGCTTGAAGCTAAACCATGATTTTGCTGCAAATGTTACTAATAGCCAACCATCATGGGTACTTCAAAAAACAAAAGTGTATCCCCTATCTTAGTGAATATGAGAAGAAGTTGGCAGCCACAATATTAAGTTGTTTTGAAAGTAATCATTTTAGACTTTAATATTTAGTAGCAGTAATTAGCCCCTCTCTGAGGTGTGTGTGTGTTGGGGGTGAAGGAGGGGGTTAGAATTCTTCACTCGTCTCCTATTTACCATTCAAGAGTGAACAGTTATTTTAAGGGGATGATAGCTTGAATATCCAGATATTGCATGACAACTTTCTTTTAATTCACTCTTTTAGTTTTGTTTAAACTTGGACTTTTGTACAAATAACTGCACTACTTTCACAGTACTTGTTCTAAACTCTGATTTTCAAGCATCATGTAACACATCGTCTTGGTAAAAATTATCACTGCCTAGGTGTGGCTGTCAAACTGCAGGCTCAGTAATTTGATGCTTTCAACACATTCAGAAAATGTTAATCTATCAGATGGAATCATATCACCCAAGCTCCTAAGACTATAGTAAGAACACTACAATGTCAAATTATTTATTTACAAGTGAATTTGTTTACAACAGACTAAGTAGATTGAGTCCTCCACCCTTGGCCCAGTGACCTGCCTCCCCAAAATCTCACCCCGATTATTTAGCCTACAGCCATGGATCCACTCTACCCCCACTACTGTTGCTTCTACAAGGCTTGGTTCTTCCCTTTAGTCAGTAGCAGGTGTGGGGTGAAGCCTGGAATTACAGTTTGCTAAGTAGTCCCAATGAGTTTCAGGAAGGAACCTTTTTATCTTTGGTAGTACAGAAGCTCTACTACCATCTTCAAGATGTTGTTTCCAAAGTCATCCTGAACACCAACATCTAATTGTCAGATGAGAGAAGAAAGAAAGTGTGGAGAGGGTTCCCTGATTTCCCACAACCTTAGCTAGAAAGTACAGAAAGTACTCTGCTCTAACATCGTCAGTGGAAACTAGTGACCTGGCCTTTGTAGACAGAAGGAAGTCTGAGAATTTTGGGTCCTGCTTGGGCAGCCACTTCTAACCTTAACTCTGTACCTCACAGGAAAGCATATGAATCTTTGTTGGGCAGTTAGCCACCTTTGTCATAAGTTCTTTACATTATCTCCAAACACTGTTTCCAGAACAGAGATAGAGAAAACTTCTCACACATTGGTAAGTGGCTTATTCTGTAAGCAATCAATGTTAGAATTGCAGTTCTGGGGACAGAATTCAAAGCTAAAGCAAACTTCTGATCCCTGTTAAGGATAGGATTGCTGTTCTTTATTAAATCTATAGTATTTAGTACTGATTTGAGAATCTAAAGTACCAATCCAAATAAGTGGAAAGTCTAAACTATTTCCTTTTAAATACAGAAGTTATATTAATTTTAGATAAATGAAGCAACTCAATAGAAGGGAAGTCTAGAAAAAGGAATTAACATCTACATGTGGCATATATTGAGCTAGATATTCTCTGTACAGTATTTCATTTTGTCTTTACCAAATTCCTGGAAAGTGAATAAGACATTGAGACAGACAATCCTGGTCAAACTATTAAAAAAGAAAAACTGAAGAAGAGGGAACATTTCCAAATTCATCTTATGAATCCAACATTACCCTGAAACCAAAGCCAAAGACAGCACAATGAAAGAAAACTACAGGCCAATATCCCTGATGAATAAAGATGAAAAGCTCCTCAACAAAATACTAGCAAGCTGAATCCAACAGCATACTAAAATGATCATACACCATAATGGCACATGATCATACCAACTCTCAGCAAACTAGAAAAATTACCTCAACATAATAAAGGTCATATATGAAAAGCCCATAGCCAACATCACACTCAACAGTGAAAAACTGAAAGGTTTCCACTAAGATCAGAAACAAATTAAGGATGCTCATTTTTGCCATTTTTATTCAACATAGTACTGGCAGTCCTAGCCAGAGCAATTAGATAAGAAAAATAAATAAAACACATCTAAATTAGAAAGGAAGGAGTAAAATTATCCCTGTTTGTGATGATATTACCTTATATGTGGAAAAGTCTAATGTCAACAAAAACTACTAGAACTAGTAAATGAATTCAGTAAAGTTTCAGGATACAAAATCAACACAAAAAAATCAGTTGCATCTCTAACCACTAATAACAGACTACCTGAAAAAGAAATTAGGATAGCAACCCATTTACAATAGGATCAAAAAGAATAAAATAATTATGCATAAGCTTAACTAAGGAGAGAAAGGACTTATACACTGAACACTATACAACTTTGATGAAAGAAAATTAAAGAAGACACAAATAAATAAAAAGACATCCCATGTTCATAGTCTAAAAAACTTAACTTTAAGATGTCCGTACGACCCAAAGTTTTCTACAGATTCAATATAATCCCTAACAAAATCCAAATAGCATTTTTACAGAAACAGAAGAAATAATTCTAAAATTCATATGGAATCACAAAAGTCCCTAATTAACCAAAACAGTCTTGAAAAAGAAGTACAAAGCTAGAGGCATCACACTTTCTGATTTCAAAATAAATCACAAAACTAGTAATTAAAACAGTATGATACTGGCATAAAGACAGACAGAGAGACCATTATGCATAAGCTTAATGAGAGCAGAATGAGAACTCAGAAATGAATCCATATATATATATATATATGGTTAATTGTCTTTGACAGGAGTGCCAAGGATACACACTAGTGAAAGATAGTCCCTTTAACAAATGGTATGAGGAAAACTGGCTATCCACAGGCAAAAGATGAAATTGGATCCTTACTTTACACCGTATACAGAAATCAACTCAAAACAGATTGAAGACTTCAAAGTAAGACCTGAAATTGTGAAACTCTTAGAAGAAAACACAGGGGGTAATTTTCATGAGATTGGTCTTGGCAATAATTTCATAGTGATAATTCCAAAAGCTTAGACAACAAAAACAAAAATAAATAAGAGGAACTACATCAGACTAAAAAGCTTCTGCATAGAAAAGGAAATGATCAACCAAGTGAAAATGCAATCTATAAAAAAGGAGAAAATAATCACCAACTATATGTTTGATGAGGGGTTAATCTCCAAAATATATAAGACTCTTACAATTCAATAGGAAAAACATTAAAACCAATTTAAAAATGGGCTAAAGACTAGAACAGACTTTCTCCAAAGAAGACATATAAATAACCAACAGGTATAAGAGAATGTGTTCAACATCACTAATCAGCAGGAGAATTGAAATTAAAACTACAATGAGATAGCACCTCATACCTGTTAGGATGGCAATTATCAAAGAAATCAAAAGACTGCAAGTGTTGGTGAGGATGTAGAGAAAATTAGAACCTGTGTACACTATTGGTGGGAATGCAAAATGGTGCAGCTGCTGTGGGAAAACAGTATAGAAGTTCCTCAAAACATTAATAATAGAACCACCATATGACCCATCAATGCCACTTCTGGGTATTTAGCCAAAAAAATTGAAATCAGCATCTTGAAGAGATATTAACACTCTCATGTTCACTGAAGTATTATTCACAATAGTCATGATGTAGAAACAATACTGCATGATTCCATTTGCATGAGGTATCTAAAATAGTTGTACTCATAGAAGCAGAGAATAGAACATTGGTTGCCAGGGGCTGGGGGTTGGGGGCGGAGCAGTGGGAGAAATGGTAAATTACTAATCAACTTGTATAAAATTTTAGTTATACAGATAAATGAATTCTAGAGATCTATATTACAACAATGTACCTATTGATAACAATAAGTGTATTGTACTCTTAAAAATCTGTTAAGAGGATAGATCTCATGTTACTTGTTCTTACCCAATGTATATAAAAACATATTGAGTCATAGAGATATCAAGTGATTTACCAAAGGTCACACAGTTACTACATGGTGAGCAGGGATTTGAACTGATAATTTTGCAGCTGTAAGGCCCCGGCCCACCCCACCATGGCATGTGCTATAGACTGAATGTGTCAGTCCAAAATTCATGTGTTGTAATCTAATCCCTAACATGAAGGGGCTTGGAGCTGGGGACTTTAGGAGGTGATGAGGTCATGAGAGTAGAGCCTTCATGAATGGGATCAATGCCCTTATAAAAATAAGACCCCAGAGAACTCTGCCATCCATTTCACCATTTGAGGATCCTGCAAGAAGACAGCCATCTATGAACCAGAAAACAGGCCTTGCCAGATACCAAATCTGCCTTCACCTTGATCTTGGACTTCTCAGTCCTTCTCCAGACTCCAGAACTGTGAGAAATAAAAATTTCTGTTGTTTATCAGCCACCATCTGTGGTATTCTGTTATAGTAGCCCAATTGAACAAGATAGCATTTCTGTAATATAACTTATGACAGCTCGTTAGTGGACTGCTTTAGACTAGAGTAAGATGGAGTGAAATTGGTGCATCAGTTATTGTGCAGCTGAGTGGCTGATTCTTGGATATAATAGTACCTGTTTTCTTGGACGTTTAAATAGTATTTTCTCTACCTATTTAAATAAATAATTTGCACTATTGCTGAGAAATATTTTTCTTTTTCAAGAAAAACCCAACTGAGTCTCCGTCAAACTGTTGCTCCTTGAGTATCCGTGGGCCCTGAACCAGGGCTTGTAGCTGCAGGGCTTGAGTTCCTGCTCCTAAAGACTACTGGGTCAAAAAGAAGGGAGAAAATCCTATATGGGCTTAACTGGGAATGATCAGAAAGGCCTCAAAAACAACCCCACTGTTACATTTAATTTTCTTAGAAGATTAAAGGATAAAGTCTGTGTAATTGTATGTATTTCCAACTCAGATTAACGCTGATGATTATGAACTAGGGTACATGTGGCAGGATTCATTGGGTCTGCTATCTCAGAAAGTGGTTTACCATACTTGGCGCTTTGGAATAAGGGAGAGAATAGGGTAAATGGGGACACAGAGATGTAGAGGGGAAGAGACTGAGGGGAGGGGTTTCACCAGTCACTGCTGAAACAGGCCCTTGGTTCGACAAGAATGCAGGGAATAAAAATTAAATAGTAGGACAAGTAAGAGAAATATATTCTGGAAATATGTTCTATAGTGTCCCCCCTATCCTGGTCAACTCTTTCCTTTCCCAGAATCCCTTCTGCCTCCTTTTATGCCCTAAGCAGGGAAGGCTGTGAGGGGAGAAGGCAGATAGCAGCTCAGGTCAGAAATGCACAGGGAGAGAGGGACACCATGTGGGCTCTCCCGATGGCCCCCTCAGGACCAAAAGTTCTATGAGGAGGGGTAAAAGCAAAACCCAGCAGATGATCAGGATTCAGAACAAAGTGGTCCAACCCCAGCTTCTCCAGAGTCTGCGGGCGGGCCGACGCCCCTCAGGGAAGCCTCTCACCTGGCACACGGGGAGGGAGCAGCATCTGCAGAAGGCCGCGTCTGGGTACCTGGACTGAAGAAAGCGCCCCTGGGAGCCTGTGCCTGCATGTTTCCTGCAGGGGGCGCTCTCTCAGAAGGGGCCCGAGGGGCTGAGTGAGGGTGGCCTGCAGGAGGGCTGGGCTCCAGAAGCTGAGCCAAGGCTTGGGCAGCAACCTCAGGGTCCAGCAGTGGGGACCAGTGTGGTATCCCCAAGGCCAGGCACTGCCACACACCTCAGCAGACCCCAGTGCAAGGGCCCGCAGTCTGGTGGGACTTGGCAGAGAACAGCAAGTTCCGAAGGAGAGCATGTGGACTGGGAGTTCTTCCTCCACAGCCATAGGGAATGGAAGCTGCCGTGCACCCGGGTCCCTTCTTGGGAAGCAGGAGGGAAGGAGAGCTTTTGGCGGGAGGAGAAAACGATTCTGACTGGGAGCTTAACTTCGAAATTTAGAGACTGCTTTCAACAGCAGGAAACTGGCTTACCTTTAGTTGGCAAGCTTAAATCCCTCCCCCTACACACCCTCTTAAAGGAATAGAGGTCTGGAGAGGAAGACATGGCTGGAAAAATACAGTGGCATTGTTGAACATCTGAGTAAATTCAACTGCTTACTACTATCAAAAGACAACTTACTTCCAAAGGTAAGGAACTGAAAGAAACCTCCCCCTCTTTGATACTAATGATATTTATCTTAGATGTGAACTGAACCTCATACAATCAGAAAGACAAGCACAGACCTAAAGACGGACTATGGCAGCAGAGCTGAGCTTGGATCCCTAGACGCAGGCAGGAGAGCTCCTCCAGAAGGTCTGGCAGAAGAGGACAGCCAGCTTGCAGGACCAGCTGGCCACCTGGTGGAGCCTGGGCAGCTTGCGCAGACATTACACACTGTAGAGTCCCTGAAGACATCAGGAGTTAAAGGCCGGGATGTGAGCAACTTGGCATTTCACTCATACCATATTTACTTTGACTGCCTGTAAGCTTTTCTGCTAGGCTCTTTCTCATAAGACTTCAGTGGAAGTTCACCCAGTGTGCATCTGTGGGAGGGGGTGAGGAGATGGGTGGAGTGTTGTTATTTTATCTCAACCTAAATCCATGACCACAGAAGCCCTTAAACCACAGAACAGCGTTAAATTAATTACCCAGAGCACTTTTTTTTTCAACCAGGCTGACTTTAACCTGACACCAGACTTAACTTGATTCCTTGCTCTCCAATTCCGTTTGTTGAGAGCCTTTAGCATCTCTTAACTGTCATTAAATAAGAGCGAGGGAGCGAGAAAAACAGGTAGGCAAAATCAAACTTGCTGAGGCCACTAGCAAGACTCAGAACTTCTTTACTACATGTGAGTCTTTTCTATTCTATCTAGAATCCTGTAGGACCAGCCAAAATTATTTTGCTTTACCATCACCAGATCTCCAATAATATTTTAAGATCATGCTCGAAACTTTCCTCTGTGCTCTCTAGATCATTTAGTTCACATTCTGAGCATCTGTTACATAGTCCGAGGGTCTTTCTTAATCATACTTCTGTTTTCCACTCTCCTTTTTGGGCAAAATAAAACTTTTTCTAAATTTTTAAATCCAGTGCTCCAAATTCTTCTACTGAGCAAGAAGGTAATGTTCAAGAGCCTCAGTGACAGCTGAATCATCTCATTTTATGAAGTATTCCATCCACAGACACTACATATCATTGATCCCTGTAAAGAAACAGGATAAACTGCATCCAACAGCTTTTGTGTGGGCTCTGAAACAAACAGCAAATCCAGGAAAAATGATGTTGGATTCAAGCTACTCCACGATTTGCCTTCAGCATTATTATTGCTATGACATTATTATTTTATTATCATTTGCTTCTTTGTTATGTCAGTGATGCCTACAGTAACAGGTGAAGTGAGTTTCCAAGTATGTATACCTAGTAAAGAGGCAGCACCATGAAAAAAGCAATCTTAACACTGGGTTCTCAGTGTGCAGTCTGGAAGACTTCCTAGTGATTTACTGAGGAAGACTCTTGCATGTACCTTAGGGGGCATTGCAGACCTAACAGTGAGCACAAACACCATCCCACTGAGCAATCATTTCAATACTCTGTATGGAATACTAAAAAGGATGAATTCACCAGGGGAAGGCATATCATGTGGATTAGTCACATTTTAGATGATTTTCATTTTTTATCATTGGTCCTTTTATAAACAAAAATCACATAAACCGAAGCTAGTGGCTGTCAGCAACGCTTTAATCATTTATTGCTCACTAAGCATAACAACCAGATGTTCAGAGTTTAAGGACGTTCCACCCACTTCCCAAACTCCCAGTACAGTCCTAATTACCCACTTTCAAGCTACTCATTTCTTTGCTTGTAGCTGAAAACATTGTAAAACTGGCACCAAAGTGAATAAAACATGTTAGTAAAACATGTACTTAATAAGTAGTGACCCTAAAGAAGCATGTGGAAATCCCATTAGCCAGTATTGGACATGAAATTTTCCTCGATGATATCCAAAAAGATGGCTTCTTCAAAGTGAGTTGCAATTTAATGGAAAAGAGACTCTTCTTGTAATTAGAACATCTATACTCAAGCCCTACTTCAGTCTCTTACTCATTGCGTCACCATGAGTCATTGCAAAGAAGAGAAGATAGTATTTCCCCCATAGCACTCTTGGACTTAGGAGGCAGAAGTAATCAATATGTGCAGCAAGGCCCATACAACTGTAAATACCCACACCAAAGTGTAAAGTGAATGTAGGAGCTATGAAAGCATCATGTATTTTGAATACCAAATTGAGAAATGTATATTTATTTTTTAATGAGAATAAAGTTGTTATACAATACTATAATGGTTTCAGATGTACAACATAGCGACTCGATTACACATTACTAGATGTTTGTCACAGTAAGTGTAGTTCCCAGAAAAACGTGTTTAAATTATACTTAAGACATAAAGGATAAAGAAAAGGAAAGTGTGGTCCCAACAAACAACGCACTAAATAACATTTACATAATTTGCACCCAGTGCAAAATGAAAATGTGAGGTCTCTTGATAGCAGGAAAGGAGGGGAAAGGAGAGGTTTTTTTGGTGGTGTCACTTCACTCATTGTTTTTTACTTGCTGTTTCATGTTGTGTTGATTTGGCAGGGGGTAATCACAAGGTGTGTCTAGACCTTCACTGATGTAGAGACCAACCTATGGCTCAGAGCACAGGGTCTGACCTGGTCCTCCTGGGTCTAGTGCCCCATTGTGTGGGGAAGGCAGCAGCATTCACTGGGCAGCACCAGAGAGCAGGTGGTAGAGAACCCATCCTAAGCAGGCAGAGAAGTTCCCAGTCCCCAGAGCATGCTCTGTCGTCCCATCAGTCTTCCTCACGTAACACAAGTGCAAAGATGAAAGCGGAGCATTAAACTTGAAGCACAGGGCCCCCCTCTGAGCCTGGGGTCACACTGGTCATAAACCCAGAACTTTTCTCCAACATCTACTATGTTGGGGGCCCTAAATTTTTCCAAAAAGGCAGCATAATATAGTTGGTAAAAGAACAAACTTGAAGCTAGGTTCCTGGTTTCCATCCTGGCTCTGCCTTTCACCAGCTGTATAATCTTAGGAAAGTTATTTTTTCTCTTTGGGTATCAGTTTCTCCATTTGTAAAACAAAGATGGTAATACTAATTATTGAGCTCATAGAGTGTTTGGGCAGATTAAATGAATTAGTATGTAGAAAATACATAGTTCAGCACCTGGCATATTTAGTATGGTAAAAGTGTTAGTCATTGTTATTTTTCATGGAATCCACATTGCAGATCCAAGATGATTCCAAAAATTGACATGTTTGGAATCCTTGCAGGGAAAGTGTCCTACAGCGGGTGTAGTGACCATCTCTCTTCCTCAGTCCCAGTCTCATCGTGGACTCTGGCTGATAGTAACCCTTCTGTATCTCCATCTCATCCTCCCAACTTGCAGATTCTATCCCAACAATAGTGTCACCTAACTGTCCTATGACAAGAGCAAAGCAAAAGTATTCTAGGTAGAACACATTTTCCTTAAAGAAAGCCTATGGACCCTATAAAGGCACATAATGGTTGGTACTGGATAGAGAGTAAAGCCTAAGAGTAGGCTGGGATGGACAGCTTTAGGGATGGCCAGAAAAAGGTTTTTATTACACCACGTATGCAAGAATTTCTCAGTAAATGCTACTGATTTGTAATTTAGTGATCGAATTTAAATAATGAAAATAATTCAAAAAGTCTTCAAAGTGAGAGCTATTAAAACACTAAAAAAGATGAATGCATAAAATTAAAAAGAGAAGGATGTAAACAGAATAAACAGGGAAGGACAGCAATTTTTAAATTTACAATTGTCTTTCATGGTATTATAAAATTATCATCTATTTAAATAATTGGCAACTAACTTGAAAAATGGTTAATCAGCCAATAATTTGAAGAGTAAACAATAGATTATAAGGCCTTTTTTAAAATAAAATAAAAACAAATATCCTATTTATGTATACTGGAAAGTTTAATTTAAAAAACTTAGGGGTCCAGTGAAGTGCTGGAACTTTGATCTCATTATAAGAAAGGTATAAACACCTTTGTCAAGTATTTTCAGTGTTTGCACATTGTCTTTTGAAATGGATATGACTTCTGAGCCTGAGTCATCTTTCTCCATCAGGTAGTCCCACACCACCAAACTAACTGGTTTACTACTCTGTACCAGACGAGGCAGTCCTTATTCTATCACGTTCTGTAGATTGTTGCTTCTTCCTTTGATCTTCTCTTCCCTTGATCTTTTCCTTTTCTTTAATGCTGTCTTGCCTTCTCATCATTCATACTCATCACTTTCTTCCAAGACCTCCCTTTTACAGGAGAAAGTTTTCTAATGTATTCTCTTTATTCCCTCTCTCTTTTCTACTATGTTTTTAAATTTTGCATTTGTTAACAAACTGTGGATGATGAATTGTAGATGCATGTACATTAAATGCAAAATGGCCTCAGTAATCCAATTAAAACACAAAAATCTTAAACTGGATTACTTTAAAAACATAAGTATTGTGACTTTCAGGAAACACATTTTAAAAATAAGCTCACAGAAAAGGTAAAATGAAAGAGATGAAAATATATAGAATACAAACACTAGTCAAAAGAAATATGTAGCAATATTAATCTCAGATAAAGTAGGCTTTAAGGCAAGAGGCATTTAATAAAGATAAAGATGAACAAACACTTCATTAAAATAAAGGGTTTCTTTCAATAGGAAGGTATAATTATTCTAAATTTGTATGCAACAAATAGCATTGTCTTAAAAGGTATGAACTATTCTTCTTAATTAATAAAAACATCCTCAAAATAAAATGCATAGTCTGCATTTTCTAAAATTGGAAGGATCCAAAAACCTTGTTCTTTTAATGAATGAGTAAATGAATTGAAAAAACAGAGAAACTCTAAGAAAATCATAGTTGTATATTTTAACATATTTCTTACTATCAGGACGAGCAGACAAAAAAGTAGTAAGAATATAGAAGATTTTAAATGCACAAAGAACAAATTGGCATATGTAAAATGCTACACCAAGAAATGCAGAATACACATGATTTCAAAGCTCTCTCATTCAAAAAGTGGCCATATGCTAGACCATAAAGGAACTATCAACAAATTGGAATTTGTCAATTGAATCCAGGTAAAGTATATGTTTTCTGACCACAGTGCAACTTGGCAAAAAATCAGTAGTAAAATAAGAACTAGAAAATCAGCATATGTTTGATTGAGCAATACACTTCAAAATATCCCATGAATCAGAGAAGATTCCACATAGTTTAGAAAATATTTTAAGCTGAAGGATAATAAAAATATGACATCTGGAAAAGGTGAGATGTAGATATACCATGTCTTGAGAAAAAATTATTCCCTTAAATATGCATATTAAGAAAGAAAAAGACTGAAAATTGAATGATTTAACTTTGGAAATTAGAGAAATAACAGCAAATGAGAGTCAAAGAATTGAGAATAAAGGAAATGATAAAGAAACGGGATGAAATTGTTATAAAAAAAAGAAAATATAAAACAGAAGGGATTGACAAAAGTTAGTTTTTTAAAAGAATAATGAAATGAACAAATCCCAGCAAGCTTATTACTGAAAAAGCGAAAAGGTAGAAATAATTAAATACAGCAATGAAAAAGAGGAAGAAGGACATGCAATATAAAAGATAAGTGGATATCATGAACAAGTTTATTCAAACATGTTGAAAATGTGCATCCAATGGGCACTTCATGTAAAAAGAAAATTTGCCGAACTAAACAAAGAGGGAACAGAATATATGAATTGTTTTAAAGAAAAAGAAATTATAATTTAAAATTTTGGATTAAAAGAAGTCCTGGATGAGGTGGCTTTACCAATAAATTATACCAAACATTTAAAATAGAAATTATATCCAATCTTACACATTCTAAGTAATAGGAAAAAAAGACCAACACATTGTAAATGTTCAGACCCTGACAAGAACATTATAACAAAGAAAAATTATAGACCAACCTTACTTATGACCAAAGATGAAAAAGTACTAAATGCTAACTAAATAAAATATTAGCAAACTGAATCCAACAGTTAATTAAGAAGATAATACAAAATGGTCAAACCAAAATAACTCCTATACTAAGAGAATAATGAAGAAAAAATCATATGAGCATCTCAATAGTTGCAGAAAAAGCATTTGGTAAAGTTCAACATCTATTAATGATAACAACTCTTAAAAGTTTTTAGTAGGCAACTCCTACTAAAAAAAAAACTATAAAAATCCTATTTGACACCAAAAAGTGAAATGCTAAACCTCTCCTTTCAGAGTGGGGAATAAAAGAGATTTGACTATTATCACTACTTCTATTCAACATTTTATTCTAGACACTAGCCACTGAAATACACCAACAAATACAAATTCAAAAATATAAGGATTAGAAAGGAAAAAGAAATTGTCATTATTTAAAGATATGATTTTGTACATAGAAAGTCCAAAAGGGTCTTTAGATAAATTACAGAATTAATGAACAAGTTTGGCAAGTTTGCTGTACACTGATCAGTACACAAAATCAGTGTATTTGCTTATCAGTAACACACAGAAAATAAAATATTTTAAAAGATACTATTTACAATAGCCCCAGAAATATCAACATTTAGGAATAAATTTCACAAAAGATATATTACATCTCTACATAGAAAAATGTAAAAAAATTTTTTCAAAAAATATATAGGGTATAAATAAATTAAGGGATGTACTTTTTTTTTTATAATCTGGGAAACTTAATGTTTCAAATTGAAACTCTTGAAACTGAAATTCTTCAACTCTCCCCAAGCGGGTCCATAGATTTAAAGTAATCCCAGCAGACATTTCATGGAAATGAAGAAACTAGTTGTAAAATATATATGGAAGTGATAAGGGATAATAATAGACAAGACAGACTCACATAAAAGAAATAAGATTGGTGGATGTGCTCCCAAAATTTCAAGATATATTATAAAGCTATAGGAACTGTGGCTGGTAGTTTGGTGCAAGGACAGAAAAGCAAACATTGCAACAGCAGAAAACGCAGAAACAGATTCACTCCCACAGAGACACTCAGTTTTGACACACGAAGGATAATGAAGGAAGAACGATATATTTATTCAATGATACTGAGTCAATTAGATAGGCAAGTAGAAAACGATTGCAAATCTACCTCGACTTGAAACCATTACCAAAATGCCAATCTTGGGTAGATTAGAGTTACGACTGTGCAAGGTAAAGGCAAGAAAATTTCTGTAACATTTTTTAGGAGAACATTTTCATGTCTTGCAGTAGGAAACAATTTCTTCATAAAAAACACATGAAGCACTAATCATACAGGAATGGTTGGCCAATTGGAATGCATTAAAATTAAGACTTTCAGTCACCAAAAATACCTTTCTGAAAGTGAGAAAGAAGGTAACCGAATGGGAAAAGTTATTTGCAATTAATATTATCAACAAGGGCTAATATCTCATAATGTATATTATAAACATACTATGAAGATATTATAAATATAGTAAAATGCCAAATCAATTAGGAAAATTCCAGAAACCTAATACAAAAAAATAGCTAGAGACTTGGACACTTCTTGGAAGAGGATATCCAAATGCCAATAAACACATGAAAAGATGCGCAAGCTCATTAGTCATCAGGGAAATGAGAAACAAAAATCTCTACAAGACACTTCTACACACTCACCAGAAGATCTTAAGTTAAAAATCTGACAATGCTAAGGGTTACCAAGGATGCAGAACAAGGGAAACTCTAATTCCCTGCTGGTGGGGGTGTAAGTTGGTACACCACCTCTGGAAATGTATATCACCATCTTCAAGATTTGAGCTTGAACACAATCTATGATCCAGCAATTCCTGCCACCTTAGGTATGCACCCAACAAAACTTGTCCACATGTACACCAAGAGACATGTATAGGGATGTTCATAACATTGTAATTCTCAATAACTAATAACTAAAATGTCCATTATTAATATAATGTACATATAAGTGTTTATATATTCAAAATATATAGACTATATATTTTCTAGTGGGTGTCAGCACTGGAGCCAGTCACAAGCAGTGGGGAAATGGGAAGTTACTAATCAACTTGTATAAAATTTTAGTTATACAGATGAATAAATTCTAGAGATCTATATTACAACAATGTACCTATATACATAACAATAAGTGTATCATACTCTTAAAAATCTGTTAAGAGAATAGATCTCATGTTACTTGTTATCTCAATAAAATTAAAAAGATACTGAGGCACAGAGAAATCAAATGATTTACCAAAGGTCACACAGTTACTACCGAAGACTATATAGTCATAAAAATGAACTAACTCTTGGTACATGAAACAACATGGATGAATCACATGTTCAATGTGTATATATTTCAAAAAATATACAGAATGACAAAAACTAGACTCAAATGAGTACATATCATATGATTCCAACTATGTAAAGTTCAAAAAAAGGCAAAACTCCAGTATAGTGTTAGAAATCCAGGAAAGCATTTATTTGGGGGAAGAAAAGAAACTGTACTAAGTATTGGGGAACTGAAGATGTATAAGATATGGTCTCTTCCCTCAGGAATCTCATACTCTTCTTGAGATTATATACCAAAAAATGCATTATTTTATACAAGCTGAAAACATATAAACCATTATTATTTTTAATAATAATATCCAGATAATCTGATACCTAAACTTAAATAAGCTGATACTTAAGTATTTTTTCTGATGTTTAGTCAATCAGGCAACAAAAAACATCTCATTAGCTGAAACTCGTTAAACAAGCCAAAGTCTGTGTTTCCACCAAGAGTCTGCAGCAGATGGAATGGAATGAATCTCCACTGCATCTCATCTCTCCTCAGTCCATATGGGCTAAACACAGCCTAAATGACTCTCTTGTCAGCAGGAGAGGATTATAGAGTAACTCAGATAATGTGACCTAGATGTGCTTATTTAATCATCATTCTCTCTCTTTGTCTAGGGAAGAATTCAAGCAGAGCACAGCCATAACTTTCTCTGTGAGACCAGGAAAACCATGATTTGTCTTTATAAAACAAATAGTAAGAAGTGCAGCAGCAGGAACAAAAACAATAATGCCCTTACAATATGCTTCCCAGTTCATGTCTCATTAGTTAAATAGTAATATAAACTTATAATCGCATGACTAAGAAATTGTGTTTACCCATCAAAAGTGAGAAAAACAACTTTCTATGCTGGAAATGTGAACTGTTACGACTTTTGCAAATACTCCCTTTGTAGCAAGAACTGAGAAATCACCAATAGATGCAAAATGCTTTTATTTCATGTTTTAATCTCCTGTAAAGTTACCTGATTATTTTTTACAGGGCACTACAGACCATTTGCTGCCTTCTTTCTGCTACATTCACATAAAGGTATTCAGTATTAAAATCATACTGAGAGAGTTTCCAAGGATCATGCACCCTTAGGTCTAAACATGATCTTTGCAACAAGAAAATGCATGAATAAAACGAGTGTAATTACTTAAACAGACGACTTGGAAGTTCAAATGTTTGAAGATTAAAAAGATTGTGAAATACAAAAGATACCAGATCGTTGAAACCTAAAAAATAGGGGGTTTTCCCTGCAAGGTAGATTACTGTGTTTTGGAATACAAGTTAAATTCCAGACTAATTGATTATCCCTTTTGTTTCTGAGGCAAACAACATTCATGTTTAAGGGCAGAGAAACAAGAAATCTACTACTTCTTCATATCCCAAACTCAGTTACCCAACTGACTATGATTTGGGTTCAAGTGTATGTAGAAGAGAATGCATTCTTTTCAGGGTCATAGTATAGCCTGAGGAAAATCTTCCTGTGGAGGTCACAATCTATTACAAATAGTAATGCAATGTACATTCTTCTGACAATGTTTTGGTAGGATATGTACCTAGGAGTCGAATTCTGGGTCTAAGGGTATGTATGCTATGTGAACTTGAGCAGATAGCAGCAAACGGTCCTCCAGAATGGTTAGAACAATTCACTCTCTCTCCAGATTTATTAAAAGTATTTTTGTCTTGATGTTATTATAAAAGGCATACATTTTCAAAATTTTATTTTTAAGTGTTGCTAATATATAGAAATACTATTGATTTTTGTGTATTGACTTTATAGTCCACGCTAAATTTACTTATTAATTCTATCAGTTATCTGTAGATTTTGTATACATTTTCTATGTACATAATCATGGGTCTGAGAAAAAAATAATGGTTTTATTCCTTCCTTTGCAATCTTAATAACTTTTAGCTTTTTTCTGCCTTATCACATTGGCTGAAACATTAGCCCTGATCTTAACAGAAATGTTTTTAGGCTCAAACTGTTAAATGTATTTTCTACATGTACTTTTTAAAAAATATCACATTAAGGCAGTTCTTTTCTAGTATTAGTTGCTGAAAGTGTTCATTATGAACAAATGTTAAATTTTATCATATGCTTTTTATGAATCAGTGGAAGTGGTTGTTTTTTCTCTTTTGACCAGCAATGTAATAGATTATATTAACTGATTTTTAAATGTTAAAACAACCTTTCAAAATTGTAATAATTCCAACTTGCTCCTAATGAATTATCTTCTTTATATGTAAATTTGATAATATTTTGTGTGTGTTTATTTTATCTATATTTATGAGAGATTGATCTATAATTTTGCTTTCTTATAATATCCTTAAGTTTTGGTGTCAAGGTATCAATGTAAGATTGGCTTCATAAAACATGTTGAAAACATTTTCTCTGTTTCTGGTCTCTCAAAGAGTATGTATAAAATGGTGATATACCATTCTTAAATGTTTTAAATATTTTACTAGTGAAGCTGTTTGGGCCTGCAGTGGTTTTGTTACTGTTTTCTTAGTAAGAAGACTTATTAACTTGCTAATTAAATTCTTTCATAAATATAGTATTATTTAGATTTTAAATTCTTCTTGATGGTATTTTGGCAAGTTCTGTTTCAAGAAATTTGTTCTTCTAAATTTCCAAATGTATTGGCACAAAGTTGTCCATAATTTCCTCCTTTTATAATTTTAATTCCTGTAGCATCTGGAATGATACTTGGTGAATTTTTATTTTTTCATTTTTAATGATAATTTGTGCCTTTGTACTTTTTTAATCAGTAATGCCAAAAATTCATCAATTTTTCTCATGTTTTCAAAAAAACTTTTAACTTTGTTGAATTTTCTTATTATACATAATATTCTGTTCCATTGAGTCTAAGTTTTTATTGTTTCACTCCTACTTGTTTCAAAACTAATTTGTTGTTTTTCTAATTTCTTGAGATGGATGCTACTATTGTTTTTTCAGCCTTTTTTTCTAGTATATCAATTTTGAAAACTAAAATTATTTCCTTAGCTATGGTTGTGTCTGAATTTCACAGGATATGATATGATATAATTTCACTATCATTCATTTCAAAATATATTACAATTTCTATTGCAATTTTTGAAATCATTAATTATTTATGAGATATTGTTTCATATGTACGAACTGAAGAATTTCCTAGGAATCTTTTTATTATTCTAGCTTTTATTATTCCAAGTCAGAGAACACAATTCCAATTCTATAGAATTTATTGAAACTTGTTTTTTAGCCCTTTTTATAAACTTTCCATGTATATTTGGAAATAAAGTGTATTAAGAAATCTGAGGCACAATATTCTTTATGTTGTTTAAGTCAGGTGTGTTAATTGCATTGTTCAAGTTCTCTACATCCTTATCAATTTTTATCTACTTTTTAAAATTTGCAACTGTGAGAGATATGTTAAAAGCTTCCATTATGTTTGTTGATTTTGTTTATTTTTCCGTTTAGTTCTGTTGACTTCTTGTCTTTATACATATTTAGGCTGTGCTCTAAGAAGCCTACAAATTTAGAAATGTTTTATCTTTCTAACAGACTAGCCCTTTTATCATTATGGAATGCCCTTGTTAATCTCCAGTAATATTCCTACCATTGAAGTCCACTTTGCCTGTTAGTATAGTTAGGACAGCCTTTTGTTGAATGCATTTCCATTACTTACCCATCCTTTTACTTTTGATTGTGTTATAGTTGGGTTTATGTTTTTATCCAATCTGGCAATATCTGTCTTTTAATTAGAGTATTAATGCATTTAAATTTAATTGAATGTTGTTATTAACATATTTGGGATTCTTCTTACTGTATTTTATTTCCATCTGTACCAGTGATTCTTTTTTTCCTTTTTCTCTCTTTTCTTGCCTTGGGTTAATCACATGTAAATATCATGTGAATAGTCACTTAGATTTGTGATATATTTATGTTTTCATTTATCTTTATTTTTTATCTTTTAACTGCATAAAAATGTGTTTCAGTATTTTTTTAGTGAAGGCTTAATACTAATAAATTCTCTCATTTTTATACATCAAAAATATTTTATTTTATTCTTATTTTTTTTAAAGGTATTTCCTCAATATAGAACTTAAGAGTAAAAGTTATTTTTTTCAGCTTTCTACTGAGAGGATTCCATTGCCTTCTGTCTTCCTTTACTTCTGCTACTCTTGGTCTAGTTATTCCTTTGAAGGTGATAATATTTTCCTCTGCCTATTTGTAAAATTTTCTCTTTTTCTTTCATCTTCAGCAGTTTTGCCATGATGTGTCTATGTGGATTTCTGTGATTTATCTTGTTTGGGCTTTCTAGAACTTACTGAATCTTTGTAGAACTTATGTGAATCTTTCACATTTTGGAAATCTTCTCTAGTATTTCTTCATATATTGCTCCTGTCATGTATTTCTTTTACATTCTGGATTTTTCATTTTGTTTCTATACATCTTTTGTTTTGGATATGTTCTTCTGACCTAGCTTCTACTTAACTAAATATCTTGCTTGCTGAGTCAAATTTGCTCTTAAACTCATCTGTTGAATTCTTTTTTTTTTTTTTAAGTTTTCTGTTTCTTTAATTGCATTCTCACAGGCAGTTTGTAAAACAAGCACATCTCTAAAACCTTACACATATGAGAAGAGCCTACCCAATCAGAAATCTTAAGGCAGAGCTAAATTACTGTAACAAAACGAAAATACCAGAGACGTTTATTTCACTGTCTAGCATTCAAAGGTGTCATCTACCAAAAAAGACAAAGGCCTTTTATTTCTTTACAAACTACTCTGTCAATTATCAATAAAACATGTACATGCCTTGCTTTTTATTCCAAATAAGAATCCCAACTTTAATTACAAGGATGAAACAACTGCTAGGAATACACAGAAACCCAGCATAATAAACATAAGCAACACCCTTGGAGGACAGGGCCAAGGCAACTTTTCCACAGCAACTAGCTTTGCTTTAATAGATTTCAATAGTTCAAGACAAATAGGTTGCATACATAATGTATCAATGAGAACAGTTTACTCCTGGGATTTTTTGATAGACCTCTTAGTAGAACACTATTGGATTACTCTGGGCTACCACTACGCTGTCTCAAGTCACAGCCTCACCATTTAAAAATATCTCAGGATTTTTGTAAACAAGAATATGGCCAGAATACAACACAGGTTGAAAACTGGGAAAGCCAGGCTGGAAAGAGTCTGAGTCACAACAGCTGTGTGAGAACTTGGATTAGTAACAAAAGGCTTTGTGTAATTAAATCTATTTTTACAAATTGATTTACTCTTCCCTCTAAGTGAACTCTAGATAGCGTTAAAAACTCCCCTATTAAAAAAAAAGCAACCAGTAACATAGATGAACCAAATGAAGAACCATGGACTCTAGGATCTGCCACTTACTGTGTGATCTTGGGCAAATTTGAAAAAAATGAAAACAGGCAAAAATATCTGTTCTATATATCCCTTAGTTACATTATGTTCTATATTTCAAATCTTTATAAAGGCTTAAACACTTCTGTATTTTTAAATGAGTATGCTTAAATTAGAAGTTTTATATATAAGGCAGAAATAAGACAAAAATATGTGAGTGATGGAATCAATGTACAGGTAAACACTTTATAACCTAATGAACTAAGGAATCCAAAACATTTTGTGATACTATAAAAGTTATTTATTCACTATACACAGAACATGTGCCCTATAAAATGTACATGTAAATCACTAAAAAGTATAACTTGGTGAACATTTTCTCAATTACAGAACATACTAAATCAGTTGGGATAACAAGCTGTCTGCCTCAAAAGAATCTAATTATAGCACCCAGAGTCTCCTTTATATCTAACACAAAGTTAAATGCTTATTTTGGGGATTACTTCCTAGTATGTGTTTGAGGAGGCAGAGTCACCAATTTAATATAACTAGTATATTACAGCCACTGCACAATAAATCATTTATTACAGATTTAAACAAGTCATTTTTTCATTGTACTGAGATACAAACAAATACTGGATACGTTTAAATGGCAGATAACCACAAAATTATTTTTGATATAGTGTATTGGGCTTTATAATTACATTATATGACTGGTGTAAAATAGTTACGAATAATACACCTCTAACAAAACGAGCCCATACTGTAATGATTCACTAGATTGTGCTCAGTAGACATTAATTAAGTGAATTTTATCTAATTTTCTCCCCAATTTACCCAGTCCAATTTTGCCCATAGTTAAGGGCTCAGTAAATGTTTGCTACTGACTAGGAAAGAGGTGAGAAGAGATGGACCCTCTTACTGGATGTCAAGTATTACAATTGGAATTTACCTGGTAAAGTGTTAAGATGTAAACTGCACAAGGCATACAATAAACTCAGATGCCAACAAAGCAAACCATTAAGCAGAAAACACTGACACTGTAATAAACAAAGGGAAGATTTGCCAATAGCAAAATTGAACCAACTTTTAAGAGATATCAAGAAAAAGTTTATACTGGACCATACCTTTTCTTACCCAATTCAGTTTGAGACAGACCAATAGAGGCACTGTAAGACTATGGCTGTCTTCCTTGATATTCAGACATCCTAGTTTCCAATGATTTATTATGGACCTGTTACCCATGAATCAATATAAATCTATTCAGATTTAGGGATTAGTTTCCACAAGTACAAAGTTGAATTTCCTTTTATTTGTCCTAAAATGCTTACTTTCAAACTTGAAGGGACTTCAATTATTCCGTGTAGTTTCAGTAACATTCTTTTATCTTTTCAGACCAGAGTCAAAATATTCGTACAGTATTCATACTGCAGCACCTTCCACCCACCCTTTGGTCGCTTGAACTGCCCTTCTTTAGTTCTTTTTCCGCTTTCTCAGATCTTTCTTGAAGTGTAGTAAGCAGAACTGTACTGGGTATTCCAGCTGCAGTTTGGTCTATCATTGTCGGAATGGCTTCTGCTACGCCGCGGTCTTCCAGTCGGTCTACTGTTTCTAGGACTGTAAGATCTTCTGTAGTAGTAATCAAAGGACCGGCTTCTTGATCTCCTTCTTTCATAACTTCGGCTTCTAGAATGTCTGTATCTGTCATAATCATCATAGCATGAAGAACTGTATACATTCCTCCCTTCTTTGGCTTTCATTTGATTTGGAGTCTTCCGATCCCCCTGTGCAAACTGTATTTCAATTTGGGGTCCACAGATCCATTTTCTGTCCAAATTATGTAAAGCATCTTCGGCATCACGAACATCCTCAAATTGAACATAAGCAAATCCTCTTGGACGGCGAGTGTAGAAATCAAGTGGAACATACACATCAACTATAGGACCATAACGACCAAATTCGCGTCGTAAATCTTCAGACCTGGTGTCATCAGCCACGTTCCTTACGAACAGAGATGTATTGGGGGGGCGCAGGTAGCGAGACATGATGGCGGCGAGAGTCTCTGCAGAAGCACTAATGGCTCACCAAACCATCCACAGCTCCGGCGGTGGGTCCTCAGGCACCTGCTGAATTCTTAACTTTTGTTTATGTGCTTTCCCAGTCTAGGATTACCATCTAACTTTTTTTATAGATTGCTTATTCGCTGGTTAAATTCTCCATCCTATCACTTATCTTTTGGACATATTGTCATCCTAAGTCTAAAACTCCAACAACTACATCACTTGTAAATCTGTTCCTAGTGTGTTTTTCCTCTTGATGTTTGATCATTTGGACATCTCTTGACACACATCTTAATTTTTGCATAAATGCTTAACATTATTTATGAAAAATTGCAGAGACCCTGGATGATGACATTATCTTTCTAGAAAGGATATCACTGTCATGTATTAAGCAGCTGGGAGGGAAAAGGCATGAACTGATCCACAAGTTGAGATAATTCAAGATAGATTCCATTCCTTGTCAGGTTTAGTCTATTTAGCTTTGTTTTATTTCCAGAGGGTATTTTTTCAAGAGTGTTAATGAAAACCTGGAGAGATTATTAGGGACTTTCCTTCTTAGCAAGACATAAACTCAAACTTTTGGGTCACTAGCCCAATAAGACTACTGAAAGTGCTGCTTCTGTTGTGCCTTTTAGCAGCTCCATCCATGTTGTTGCTCTCTTTCATTTCTGACAGGAGGTAAATGGCTCAAAAGGAAAAGCAACTTCTTTGTGATCTTTCAAATCCTGACTGCCTTTTTTTAAAATTTTTTTTATTTTGTTATCATTAATCTACAATTACATGAAGAACATTATGTTTACTAGGCTGTCCCCTACCCCAAGTTCCCCCCACAAACCCCATTACAGTCACGGTCCATCAGCATAGTAAGATGTTGTAGAATCACTACTTGTCTTCTCTGTGTTGCACAACCCTCCCTTTCCCCCAACCCCACATTATACATGTTAATCATAATACCCCCTTTCTTCTTCCCTGCCCTTATCCCCCCCTACCCTCCCATTCTCCCCAGTCTCTTTCCCTTTGGTAACGGTTAGTCCATTCTTGGGTTCTGTGATTCTGCTGCTGTTTTGTTCCTTCCGTTTTTCCTTTGTTCTTATACTCCACAGATGAGTGAAATCATTTGGTATTTCTCTTTCTCTGCTTGGCTTATTTCACTGAGCATAATACCCTCTAGCTCCATCCATGTTGTTGCAAATGGTAGGATCTGTTTTCTTCTTATGGCTGAATAATATTCCATTGTGTATATGTACCACATCTTCTTTATCCATTCATCGACTGATGGTCACTTGGGTTGCTTCCATTTCTTGGCTATTGTAAATAGTGCTGTGATAAACATAGGGGTGCATCTGTCTTTTTCAAACTGGAGTACTGCATCCTTAGGGTAAATTCCTATAAGTGGAATTCCTGGGTCAAATGGTAAGTCTATTTTGAGCATTTTGAGGAACCTCCATATTGCTTTCCACAATGGTTGAACTAATTTACATTCCCACCAGGAGTGTAGGAGGGTTCCCCTTTCTCCACAACCTCGTCAACATTTGTTGTTGTTTGTCTTTTGGATGGTAGCCATCCTTACTGGTGTGAGGTGATATCTCATTGTGGTTTTAATTTGCATTTCTCCGATAACTAGCGATGTGGAGCACCTTTTCATGTGTCTGTTGGCCATCTGAATTTCTTCTTTGGAGAACTGTCTGTTCAGCTCCTCTGCCCATTTTTTAATTGGATTATTTGCTTTTTGTTTGTTGAGGTTCATGAGCTCTTTATATATTTTGGATGCCAAGCCTTTATCAGATCTGTCATTTACGAATATATTCTCCCATACTGTAGGGTACCTTTTTGTTCTATTGATGGTGTCCTTTGCTATACAGAGGCTTTTCAGCTTAATATAGTCCCACTTGTTCATTTTTGCTTTCTTTTTTTTCCTTGCCCAGGGAGATATGTTCATGAAGAAGTCGCTAATGTTTATGTCCAAGAGATTTTTGCCTATGTTTTTTTCTTAGAGTTTTATGGTTTCATGACTTACATTCAGGTCTTTGATCCCTTTTGAATTTACTTTTGTGTATGGGGTTAGACAGTGATCCAGTTTCATTCTCTTACATGTAGCTGTCCAGTTTTGCCAGTACCATCTGTTGAAGAGACTGTCATTTCCCCATTGTATGTCCATGGCTCCTTTATCGAATATTAATTGACCATATATGTTTGGGTTAATGTCTGGAGTCTCTAATCTGTTCCACTGGTCTGTGCCTCTGTTCTTGTGCCAGTACCAAATTGTCTTGATTACTATGGCTTTGTAGTAGAGTTTCTCAGGATTGCTTTGGCTATTCGGGGTCTTTGGTGTTTCTATATGAGTATTTGAACTATTTGTTCCAGTTCGTTAAAGAATGTTGTTGGTAATTTGGTAGGGATTGCATCAAATCTGTATATTGCTTTGAGCAGGATGGCTATTTTGACAATATTAATTCTTCTTAGCCAAGAGCATGGGATGAGTTTCCATTTGCTAGTGTCCTCTTTAATTTCTCTTAAGAGTGTCCTATAGTTTTCAGGGCATAGGTCTTTCACTTCTTTGGTTAGGTTTATTCCTAGGTATTTTATTCTTTTTGATGCAATTGTGAATGGAATTGTTTTCCTGATTTCTCTTTCTATTGGCTCATTGTTAGTGTATAGGAAAGCCACAGATTTCTGTGTGTTAATTTTGTATGCTGCAACTTTGCTGTATTCCGATATCAGTTCTAGTAGTTTTGGAGTGGAGTCTTTAGGGTTTTTTATGTACAATACCATGTCATCTGCAAATAGTGACAGTTTAACTTCTTCTTTGTCAATCTGGATTCCTTGTATTTCTTTGTTTTGTCTAATTCCCGTGGCTAGGACCTCCAGTACTATGTTAAATAACTGTGGGGAGAGTGGACATCCCTGTCTAGTTCCCGATCTCAGAGGAAAAGCTTTCAGCTTCTCGCTGTTAAGTATGATATCGGCTGTGGGTTTATCATATATGGACTTTATTATGTTGAGGTACTTTCCCTCTATACCCATTTTGCTGAGAGTTTCTATCATGAATGGATGTTGAATTTTGTCAAATGCTTTTTCAGCATCTATGGAGATGATCATGTGGTTTTTGTACTTCTTTTTGTTGATGTGGTGGATGATGTTGATGGATTTTCGAATGTTGTACCATCCTTGCATCCCTGGGATGAATCCCACTTGGTCATGGTGTATGATCCTTTTGATATATTTTTGAATTCGGTTTGCTAATATTTTGTTGAGTATTTTTGCATCTACATTCATCAGGGATATTGGTCTGTAAATTTCTTTTTTGGTGGGGTCTTTGCCTGGTTTTGGTATTAGGGTGATATTGGCTTCATAGAATGAGTTTGGGAGTATTCCCTCCTCTTCTATTTTTTGGAAAACTTTAAGGAGAATGGGTATTATATCTTCTGTGTATGTCTGATAAAATTCTGAGGTAAATCCATCTGGCCCGGGGTTTTTTTTCTTGGGTAGATTTTTGATTACCACTTCAATTTCTTTGCTGGTAATTGGTTTGTTTAGATTTTGTGTTTCTTCCTTGCTCAGTCTTGGAAGGTTGTATTTTCTAGGAAGTTGTCCATTTCTTCTAGGTTTTCCAGCTTCTTAGCATATAGGTTTTCATAGTAGTCTCTAATAATTCTTTGTATTTCTGTTGGGTCCGTCGTGATTTTTCCTTTCTCGTTTCTGATTCTGTTGATGTGTGTTGATTCTCTTTTTCTCTTAATAAGTCTGGCTAGAGTTGTATCTATTTTGTTTATTTTCTCAAAGAACCAGCTCTTGGTTTCATTGATTTTTTTTCTATTGTTTTATTCTTCTCAATTTTGTTTATTTCTTCTCTGATCTTTATTATGTCCCTCCTTCTGCTGACTTTAGGCCTCATTTGTTCTTCTTTTTCCAATTTTGATAATTGTGACATTGGACTATTCATTTGGATTTGTTCTTCCTTCTGTAAATATGCCTGGATTGCTATATACTTTCCTCTTAAGACTGCTTTCGCTGCATCCCACAGAAGTTGGGGCTTTTTGTTGTTGTTGTCATTTATTTCCATATATTGCTGGATCTCCATTTTAATTTGGTTGTTGATCCATTGACTATTTAGAAGCATGTTGTTAAGCCTCCATGTGTTTGTGAGCCTTTTTGCTTTCTTGGTGCAATTTATTTCTAGTTTTGTACCTTTGTGGTCTGAAAAGTTGGTTGGTAGTATTTCAATCTTTTGGAATTTACTGAGGCTCTTTTTGTGGCCTAGTATGTGGTCTATTCTGTAGAATGTTCCATGTGCACTTGAGAAAAATGTGTATCCTGTTGCTTTTGGGTGTAGAGTTCTATAGATGTCTATCAGGTCCATCTGTTCTAGTGTGTTGTTCAGTGCCTCTGTGTCCTTACTTATTTTCTGTCTGGTGGATCTGTCCTTTGGAGTGAATGGTGTGTTGAAGTCTCCTAAAATGAATGCATTGCAGTCTATTTCCTCCTTTAGTTCTGTTAGTATCTGTTTCACATATGCTGGTGCTCCTGTGTTGGGTGCATATATATTTATAATGGTTATATCCTCTTGTTGGACTGAGCCCTTTATCATTATGTAATGTCCTTCTTTATCTCTTGTTACTTTCTTTGTTTTGAAGTCTATCTTGTGTGATACTAGTACTGCAACACCTGCTTTTTTCTCCCTATTGTTTGCATGAAATATCTTTTTCCATCCCTTGACTTTTAGTCTGTGCATGTCTTTAGGTTTGAGGTGAGTCTCTTGTAAGCAGCATATAGATGGGTCTTGTTTTTTTATCCATTCAGTGACTCTATGTCTTTTGATTGGTGCATTCAGACCATTTACATTTAGGGTGATTATAGATAGATTTGTACTTATTGCCATTTCAGGCTTTAGATTTGTGGTTACCAAAGGTTCCAGGTTACTTTCCTTACTATCTAAGAGTCTAACTTAACTCACTTAGTACACTGTTACAAACACAATCTAAAGGTTCTTTTCTATTTCTCCTCCTTTTTCTTCCTCCTTCATTCTTTACATATTAGGTATCAAATTCTGTACTTTTTGTCTATCCCTTGATTGACTTTAGGGATAGTCGATTTAATTTTGCATTTGCCTCACAATCAGCTGCTCCACCCTCCCTACCATGGTTTTACTACCTCTGGTGACAGCTATCCAACCCTAGGAACACTTCCATCTATAGCAGTCCCTCCAAAATAGACTGCAGAGATGGTTTGTGGGAGGTAAACTCTCTCAGCTTTTGCTTATCTCGAAATTGTTTAATCCCTCTTTCAAATTTAAATGATAATCTTGCTGGATAAAATAATCTTGGTTCCAGGTCCTTCTGCTTCATGGCATTAAATACATCATGCCACTCCCTTCTGGCCTGTAAGGTTTCTGCTGAGAAGTCTGATGTTATTCTGATGGGCTTTCCTTTGTATGTGATCTTATTTCTGTCTCTGGCTGCTTTTAACAGTCTATCCTTATCCTTGATCTTTCCCATTTTAATTACTATGTATCTTGGTGTTGTCTTCCTTGGGTCCCTTGTGTTGGGGGATCTGTGGATCTCCATGGCCTGAGAGACTATGTCCTTCCCCAGATTGGGGAAGTTTTCAGCAACTACCTCCTCAAAGACACTTTCCATCCCTTTCTCTCTCTCTTCTTCTTCTGGTGTCCCTATAATGCGAATTTTGTTCCGCTTGGATTGGTCACACAGTTCTCTCAATATTCTTTCATTTTTAGAGATCCTTTTTTCTCTCTGTGCCTCAGCTTCTTTGTATTCCTCTTCTCTAGTTTCTGTTTCATTTATTGTCTCCTCCACTGTATCCAACCTACTTTTAATACCCTCCATCATGTTCTTTAACATTTGGATCTCTGACCTGAATTCATTCCTGAGTTCTTGGATGTCTTTCCGTACCTCCATTAGGATGTTGATGATTTTTATTTTGAACTCCCTTTCAGGAAGAGTCACGAGGTCCATATCATTTAAATGTTTCTCAGGAGTTGTATTAACAATTTTACTCTGGACAAGGTTCCTTTAGCATTTCATGTTTGTATATGGCGCCCTCTAGTGTCCAGAAGCTCTATTCTGGAGCTGCTGAGCCCCTGAAGCAATGTCGGGGGTCGCAGGGGAGCGGTACTGGTGCCTGGGGGTAGCAAAGAGCTGTTCCCTGCCTCCTGGCTCCTGTGCCTGTCTCCACTGCCTGAGCCAGTGGGCCGGTCACACAGGTATAAGTTTTTGTCCCAGAGCAGCCAGATATGGATCTATGCTTTCCACAAGCAGCCGGAATCCCAGTCTCCCCAGGAACTCTGCCTGTATTAACTTTCCAACCCAGTAGTCATGCGAGTCTCATGAAAGCACCATGAAATGAAGGTTTGTGCTCCCAGAGCTGATCTCCAGAGCTCCAGGTATTCAGCAGTCCCAAGCCTTCCACTTTCTCCCTTCTCCGTTTCTCTTCCTCCCGCCAGTGAGCTGGGGTGGGGGAGGGGCTCAGGTCCCACGGAGCCACAGCTCTGGTACGTTACCCCGTTCGCTGAGGTCTGCTCTTCTCTCCAGGTGTGTGCAGTGTGATGCCGTCCTCTTTCTTGTTGCTCTCTCAGCATTAGTTGTGCCAATTACATTTTCTAATTGTATCCAGTTTTAGGAGGAAGCCTCTGTCTCTCCTCGCACTTCTCCATCTTTAATCCTCTGCCTGACTGCCTTTTATTTTCTCTGATGTCCCATTATTTTCTTCCAAGACCTCTGAGATGGCGAAAAGCTGGGCCACTTTCTGCTCGACCACTGTCATCTGTGCTGCTTAGGAATCAGCAATTGTCTTAAAGGGAAAAACAGAGCAAAGTATAATCTCAATGCATTTCCTCGACATAGTCCCTCAAGATCTGCTTTCCTGGATTGCTCTCTGATGCTTAGAACAACTGTGGGGTTTTTTTTTTTTAATTTATGTTTTACTCAGCATTTATGGTTTTTCTTCATGATAGGGTTAATAGGTTGCTTTACAGATTAATAGATAAATAGCTACCCTATCAAAGCTGAGAGTAGAAGTCCTAGTCATTCTCTTATAAAACATTTTACAAAAAGTGACCTTCAGAAGTAAATGATATAGAAATGATAGCTGACAGTTGTTTTTCTCTGTTAAGTAAAAACTTCTCAACTAGAATAACTCATAGCAGAAATCAAGTGGTGAGAGGAAAAAACCTCTATATAATATTTTGTATGTATGATACAAAGGAGAAGAATGGATCTTACACAACTTTAGATTTTAAGTGAATTCCTAAGGTCTTCTTGCATTAGATTGGTAGGGCCACAGAGGCTGGAATATTTAAGTTACATCAGAGAGATTACCTTGAAATGCTTTCTGTATGGTGTTATTTTATATTTACATTTTTTCCCCTCAAAGATACATTGAGCTATTCTTTGCATTTAAACTGCATAGACCTAGGAAATGGAAGTTTTCAAATAACTTTAAATAACTCAAAAAGGATCCTAAAGCTGCAACTTTATTTTGTGTTTCAAATGGCTGGAGCTAAATTAGTTGAATAAGGTTTATTCCTTTTATACTTGAAAGAAATGGAGATCCAGGTTACATGGATTATTTTAGAGAAAATAATAAACTGAATGTGACATTATTTTCCCTGGGCATTGACCTTCTCATTGGAAATAAAAATTTCTCATGCATTAGGTTTTAGGACATGACATCTTAGCTGCTTTTTGGGAAATCTTTGGTCAAAGTCTTTCCCTTGATCCATTCTCTCAAACGTCCCTCACTGATTCAGGAGCCAGGCAATTTTCTCACTCAGTCACTGTGGATAACAGCCACCCACAAGATTCTCCTTTGGATGTTCTCTGAATTCTTTGACTCCCTTTGTGGCAATATAAGAGAGAGTGAATAATGCAAACTCGAAATTTTCAGGGAAATGGAACTGACATGTGAGTATGTAAGCCTTTCTTATAAAAGCCAAACTCAAATCCGGTGAGATTTGAGTGAAAAATAAGAACACAAAAAAGCTTCCCAGAGAGCATAAACTGGTTTGAAGTGGTTGTGGTGCTATTTATTCATTAAACCCTTAGAATGGAATAATAATGATCCTGAAGCTGCTCTGCAGCTGGCATGTGAAGCAATGTGCTAACTGGTAGCAGACGGGCGTTCTTTCAGGACCTACTGATCACAAACCCAAATTACGAGAACACTACCACCACAATATGCCACGGCTTCAGGGAAGGTTGAAAACCAAGAAATTTCATGCAGCAGAGTCACTGGCCAAAACTTAAAATCCCTGAAATTTTAGCTAATATGATTTAGACAGCTGGACTTGCACACAATTAAACTGAACCATGTATTAAGAAACATGCAGTGGAAGTTATTCCCTTTTCTGTGAAATAAGGTAGAGGAAAATCAAGCCTAGTTTCAGAGAGATTTTTCAGTCCACATATGGGATGACTGAAAGAAATTAAATGCCCAGTCCCTGGCCAAACCCACATCTACTGACCAATTCTCTGGGGGAAGAGCACAAACTTCTGAGCTTCAACAAATGCTACAGGTGATTTTTATTAGTGCTTTCATTTAAAGAGCACTGATCTTCAGTAACTCTCAGTTAAATCTTTAGTTGAACTTCTTTGGTATGTTCATTTTTTCTAAGAAAACTAATTTAGGAAATCTCTTTAAAACTCTCCATGATGTTCAGTTACTTACTGTTTTTGTGTGTTTTCACTCAGGTGCTTAGTCTTTAAATAAACAGAGTGTGGGGGCATGTAGAAAGTGAGGGTAGCCAAAGTTTCCACTGAGGCCCATGGGTGGAAGTGGCCCATGACCCCTTCCTGTTCACAGATTTGTCTAGATTGATGTCGGCTGTCTTGACCTGCTCAAAGGGCGCCAAGGAAAGCCTGAGGTTGTAGCAGGTTTCGTGCATCCATGTTTTGTTTTTATTTAACTGCATGAATAGTTTTTGTATATTTCTAAGGAAATTGTGTGTGGATAAAGTGAAGGTTCCTATGGCCAGGATACTCACCTGAACCTAAACTACTTGATGATGTAACTGGCCTGCTGCTAGGCTACTGCTTCCATACCCGTTGCCAATTAGCTATTACTGACTGAATCACTATATAAAGAGCTCTGCCCAGGGCTTGGGTGGAGGCAAAGATGAAGGAAGGTTATAGACCTGCAGACTGCTGGATGCAGAAGTAATTCTAGTGCTCGACCTATTGCCAGGAGAACAAGCTGGATAATAAACCCTCTCACCCCAAGAATGTTCCATGTCATTCCTGGGTCTCACTGAATCCATAGTGAACTTGCCCGGGGCTGAAACCCACTGGAAAGACATGCTGAAAGCAGTTAAGCACTTTCCCATTCCATTCTAAGTAGACTATTAGTGAATTTTTAAGGGAGCAAAGAGATTCCTTCAATTATTCAGTTTATCTGCCAGACACTTGCTTGTGTTGTACAGATAAGAAGTTAAGGATAAAATGGCAACAGAGAAAAGTGAAAGGTCCTACCCTTTGGGGGAGATACTAAAAGACAAGCAGTTAGTTACTAAAGTATTGAAAGTATCACCATAAGAGCAAAAAGACTGACCTGCATTACAAAAGGAGAACCCAACAGTGTGGGGGATCAGATAGGGCAGCACTGCTAAGCTAAGCTAACCTCAGCTAAGACCTCAAGTGGAAATAAGAACTAATTCATGAAAAGCTTCAGGAGACCAAGAAAAACCATTGTTAATAGCAAAGACCATTCATTCATTCAATCACTTCATGCCTTTATTCATTCAGTGATTTAAACATACCATGTGCAAAGTACTGAGCTAGACCCAAAAGATATGGCTGTGAAAGTGTCAGAATGTCCACTGTCCTTATCCAGAAGGAGACACAGAATGGAAATGTCCTCCTAAGTGCTGTACCATAGAACTCTCTGCAATAACAGACAGGTTCCCTGAATGGACCAGTAGAGCAGCCACTAGCCATGTGGGCCACTAAGCACTTCAACTCTGCTTCTTCATGCAGCTAAAGACATGCATTTTTAATTGTATTTAATTTTAATTTACATAACTATATGTGGTTAGCAGCTACCACATTATATAGAACAGCAGTGAAAGGTTCCTGTTCTGAATCCCTATAGGGACCCAGAGATAGGAACCAGTAGCATCTTAAAAATTGCTCAGGTGGAATAAGGGCTGCATTGAAATGAGAGTCCAAAAGCATTGGCAGTGGTGTGAGGACATAGTGAATGGTCAAGAGCAATGGAGTAAGTCTAATGTCTCGTCAGGGTAAGGCTTTAACACTTTAAGCATTTGAGAGCCGTGTCGCCATTGAAAGGCAGTGCTATTTCTGTCATCTTGAAACATGGCGGCACTAGTATGTGCCACGGGCAAGCAGTTGATTTCATTCCTAGCAGGATTAAGTTATTATTTGTGTATTTTCTGAGCAGCAATTTCTGTTCAAGTCAGCATGTAGAAGTCTATAGTGACCCTCTCCTGGATCTTAGGAGGTGACAAATGTTAAGACTGAAGTAAGTCCTTGTGGAAATCAGCTTTCAACAAAAGTTTTATGACACAGAATAGGTTTTGAGTCAAAAAAGGGAAAACAGACTTGAATGGGGCAAAACATTGTATGTAAAGAAATAGTACCAACATTTTTATTTATTTCATTAATGAAATTAATGTCTGACTTGAAGGGTATGGTTATGCAAAATCCCTGAGAAGAGAAAATCAAGGAACAAGCAATGGGCAGGACAAGTCCAACACTTGCAGTTGCAGCAGAGACCAAATGTGGCAGCACTAGGTACTGAGGTCACCAGAGGCGAGCTCCATACTTATGCCACAAAACGTCTCTCTCGAATAAGTTAAAGGGACAAGGGGCAGGGAAAGAAAGGAGAGAGGAGAGGAAAGGGGAAGGAGGAAGAGTAGAGGGAGCATCATACATTCAAAAATACCTTCTGAGCACTTACACATGACAAACTGTCTTCCAAGTACCTAGAACCGTCAAGAGTGTGATAGTGGGGCCAGAGTCATCAATCAGATGATTCCACGACTTGGATGAAATAGTCCCCATAATGTATTTACAATATTCACAGCTATTTCTGAGTATCCTGATACCAGAAAAAGGGGCCTTTAGATAGCAGACACAAATACATATCTCAGTAAAACTGGAGAGACCCACCCTACGATTTGGATATTAGTAACTTAGTGATCTAGTCATGAATTCATATTCTGTGTGTTTGGTTAGTAGTCAAGCACCAAGACTTACATGAATAGAAAAAGACATCCAGTTTCTGTACTAGGAAAACTGAGGCCCAGGCCCTGGTGGTGACGGCCACTCAGGGTGTTGCCATCTGTGAGGACTGACAGGGTGACAGGCCAGTGTCAGTCTCAGCCGGACTTCAGTCTTTCTCTTAGGAGCAATATTATTCAATCACTCTTCTTTGTTAAACATTTTGTTCATTTGAATTAAAAATGAAACACTTGCTTATTTTAATCATTTAAAAGACTGCACAATTTTTTTTTTCAGGGAAAATATGGGGCAAGGGAAAATCAGGCTTCTCCTTTGGTTATTATGCTCATCTCTGAGTTTCCACGGTCACGGTCATTCCTTGTAACATTGACTTGGTGATATGGTGCCTCTGCCTTGAACACATGCTTCAACCTCAATTTGACAATCAAAGCCCTGTCATCAACCCACTGCCTCTTTATTGCTGTGACATTGTGGCATCCTTTCTTACCAAGATTGCACTATTTTAAACAAGAAATTACTAGTCTCCGTGATACATCACCAACACTGCTTTTCCGAGGGTAGCCAGTGACTTGTTCATATAACTGCTGGTACATCTGTGCACCAACGTAGAGGGTTTAATTTGATTTTTAATGAAAATGACATCCCTCTATACTTATTACTTCATGATTTGTTCTTTTCACTTCAGTATATTTATTGGGGTTATCCTTCCAGATCCATATATATAAACCCACTTCTTGTTTTTAGTGCCTTCATAATAGCCTCCAGTATGAGTTTATCATCACGTATTCACTACTCCTCTAATTGATAAATATTCAAATTGATTTTACATTTTTGCTAGTCCAAATGTTTTGGGATAATATTTTTCAGATGCTTGTGCCCCATTTTCCTTTTTTCTCCTTCCCAAATAAAAACAGGGACTCTATATTCATTGTCTCAGCAAAGGGATAGGAGATATTAAGCCAAAATAGCCAAGAAAACCCTGTTATGGACTTGTCTGTGCCCTAAAATTCATATGTTGAAGACTTAACCCCCAACTGTGGGTGTATTTGGAGATGGGGGATCCATGTTCATCAGGAATATTGGCCTATAGTTTTCTTTCTTATAGTGTCCTTATCTGCCTTTAGAATCAGGGCAATGTTGGCCTTGTAGAGTAAGTTTGGGAGTATTTTCAACTCTTCAACTTTAAGGAAGAAATTGAGAAGGATTAACATGAATTCATCTTAAATATTTGGTAGAATTCACCAGTGCAGCCAGCTGTCTCCGGCCTTCTGTTTTTTGTGAGGTTTTTGATTATTAATCCAATCTCCTTACTTACTTAGCAATTGGTCTGTTCAGATTTTCTGTTACTCCATACTTCAGTCTTGGTGGGTTGTATATTTCCAGGAATTTATCCATTTTTTCTAGGTTATCTAATTTTTAGCACATAATTGTTCACAGTACAGGCACACCTCATTTATTGTACTTCATTTCACTGTGTTTCACAGACTGTATTTTTTATAAATTGTAAGTCTGTGGCAACCCCACATCTAACAAGTCTATCAGCACCATTTTCCCAACAGCATTTGTTCAGTTCATGTCTCTGTGTCACAGTTGGGTAATTCTTGCAATATTCCAAATGTTTTCATTGTTATTCTATTTGTTATGGTGAATCTGTGATCAATGATCTTTGATATTACTATTGTAATTGTTTTGGGGCACCATGAACCCAGTCCATAAAAGTTAGTGAACTTAATCAGCAAATGTGTGTATTCTGATTGCTCCACCAACTGGCAATTCCTGATCTCTCTCCCTCTTCTTGGGCCTCCCTATTCCCTGAGACACAAGAATATCAAAATTAGGCCAATTAATAATCCTACAATGACCTCCACATGTTCAAAGGAAGAGTCACACATTTCTAGCTTTAAATAAAAAGCTAGAAATGATGAAGCTTAATGTGAAAGGTATGTCAAAAGCTGAGTCAGGCTGAAAGCTGAGCCTCTTGTGCCAGTTAGCCACGTTGTTAATGCAAAGGAAAATTTCTTGAAGGAAATTAAAAGTGGTGCTCCAGTGAACACGTGAATAATAAGAAAGTGTGATTTTAGTAGTCTGGAAAGAATATCAAACCAGCCACAACATTCCCTTAAACCAATGCCTCATCCTCAGCAGGGCTCTAATGTTCTTCAGTTCTGTGAAGGATGAGGGAGGTGAAGAAGCTGCACAAGAAGAGCTGGAAGCCAGCAGGGGTTGGCTCATGAGGTTTAAAGCGAGAAGCCATCTCCAAAACATAAAAGTGCAACGGGAAGCAGCAAGGGCTGGTGTAGAAGCTGCAGCAAGTTGGTCAGTAGAGTTAGTTTAGATCATTAATGAAGGTGGTTACACTAAACAACAGGTTTCAGTGTAGATGAAACAGCCTTCTATTGGAAGATGCCATTTATGGCTTTCATAGCTAAAGACGAGAAGTTAAAGCCCAAGGTCAATCCTTCAAAGTGAAGACTGACTCTCTTATTAGGAGCTACTTCAGCCAGTGATTTTAAGTTTAAGCTAATGATCATTTGCCATTTCACAATATCCTAGGTCCCTTAAGAATTATGCTAAATTTATTCAGCCTGCATTCTGTAAAATGGAAAAACAAAGCCTGGATGACTGAACACGTGTTTACAACATGGTTTATTGAATAATTTATGTCTACTGCTAAGACCTACTTCTCAGAAAAAAAAAAGATTCTTTTTAAAATATTACAGCTCATTGGCAATGTACCTGATCATCCAATAGCTCTCGTGGAGATATACAATGACATTAGTGTTAGTTTCCTGCCTGCTAACACAACATCCATTCTTCAGCCTGTGGATCAAAGAGTTATTTTGACTTTCAGTCCTTATAATTTAAGAAACAGATTTCATAAGGCTATAGCTGCCCTAGATGGTGATTCCTCTGATGGATATGGGCAGAGTAAATTGGAAATTTTCTGGAAAGGATTCACCTTTCCAGATGGCATTAAGAACATTTGTATTTCATGGGAAGAGGTCAAAACATTCACAGGAGTGGAAGAGGTTGATTCCAACCCTCGTGGATAATTTTGAGGGGTTCAGGACATCAGAGGAGGAAATAGGTGCAGATGTGGTGGAAATGGCAAGAGAACTAAAATTAGAAGTGGAGTCTGAAGATGTGACTGAATTGCTGCATCTCATGATATAACTTGAACAGGTGAGGAGCTGCTTTTTATGGATGAGAAAACAAATGATTTCTTTAGATGGAATCTAGTCCTGGTGAAGATATTGTGAATATTATTGAAATGACAACAAAGGATTTTGAATATTACATAAACTTAGTTGATAAATCATTGGCAGAGTTTGAGAGGATTGATCCTAATTTTTGAAAGAAGTTTTTCCTGGGTAGAATGTTATCAAACAACATTACATGCTACAGAGAAATTGTTCATGAAAGAAAGAGTCAATCAATGCAGCAAACTTCATTTCTGTCTTATTTTAAGAAATTGCCACTATTGGGTGACCAGGACAATTTCCCCAACCTTTAGCTACCATCACACTGATCAGTCAGCATCCATTAACATGGAGGCAAGACACTCCACCAGTAAAATGATAATGATTTGCTGAAAACTCAGATGATAGCATTTTTTAGCAAGAAAAAAATTTTTTTAATTAAAATATGTACATAGTTTTTTTACATATGCTATTGTATACTTCATTGACTACAATATAGTGTAAATATAACTTTTATATGCACTGAGAAGCAGAAATATTCATTTTACTTTCTTTATTGTGATATTTGCTTTATTACAGTGGTCTGAAACCAAACCTACAATATTTCCAAGGCATGCCTATAGTATCTTAAGATCCTTTGTATTTCTCTGGCATCAGTTGTCATGTCTCCTCTTTGATTTCTGATTTTATTTATTTGAGTTCTCGCTCTTTTTTCTTGGTGAGTCTAGTTAACAGTTTTTCAATTTTATTTGTCTTTTAAAAAAAACAGTTTAGTTTCATTGATCTTTTCTATTGTCTTTTAGTCTATTTCATTTATTTCTGCTCTTATCTTTCTTATTTCCTACCTTCTACTAATTTTGGGTTCTTCTTAATTACTTGAGTTGTAAAGTTAGGTTGTTTGAATTGTTTTAAATGTAGTTATTTTTTGCTATGAACATCTTCTTAGAACTGCTTTGGCTGCATCTCTTAAGCTTTGGCATGCTGTATTTCCATTTTCATTTATCTCAAGATACTTTTTAATTTTCCTTTTACTTTCTTCCTTGATACATTGTTTGTTCAAGATTGTGTTTTTTTACTTTCTACATATTTGTGAATTTTCCAGTTTCCCTCCTCTTACTGGTTTTTAGCTTCACACCGTTATAGTTGGAAAAGATATTCTGTAGTATAAATCCTGATGCTTATTTTTTTTCCTTTTGTCACACAAGTTCCTGACCTAAAATTTGATTGCCAAGACACCCATTTCAAAGATGGCCATCCTGAATAAACACATTGCCAGCCACATGACTAGATAAAGAGGCATACCACTTTCCTCCACCTGAATCTCCTTTGTTTTAGAGATATTGGTTGGTTTCAATAACCATTCTGCCATTTGGGACATTTGCCTTGTCCTCCTGTCATGCTTTAAATTGTTGCTCTTATGTTTTAAATTCATCAATAAAGAGTGACCCTGCACATCTGTAGGCTCCCCACCCTCAATCCCAATAAAAACAGAACCCCAGGCCTGCACACTATTTCTCTCTCTCTACTTGTGACCTTGCTATGTGGCCTCATGTGTCCTGTGTAATCTTCAGGCCCTTTAAATAATAAACCTTTATTATTTTTCTCAAAGTTTCCTGATAATTATTGCTGAAGGGTAATGCACAGTCATAATAAGAACCACAAAAGCCAGTCCAGTCACAATTTTGGCTATTGATAAGCTAAAAATATATTTGTTATGATTTCAATCTTCTTAAATTTGTTAAAATATTTTCATGTTTTGTAAGGCAAATCCTCACCAGCTATTGTTTTTCAGATTTTTAAGATATACTCCCACATTTATTTTTCCATATAAAGTTTGAAATCAGAATATCATCTGCAAAAATCTGGGGGATTCTGATTATGTTCATTACATATGTGAATGTGATAAGAATATACATTTTTAGGACATTAGAGCTAGGCATGTAGGAACACGATAAATATTCTGGCTTTCTTTTATGTCTTTAGTTACCAATTCTATACTGTTCATTGTATAGGTCCTGTATCTTTATTAAAATTAATCATATACTAATTAATATTTTTTTATATTGAGAATATAAGATATTTTCAGTTTATATCCAACATATGACCAAGTGTTCACAATGGCCTATTTTTTACCTGCTGCTCTGTTTTTACCATACTATAGTCAGGCTTCTCTACTCTGACCCTGAACCCTAAGACTGAGCAAGCACAAAATTTGTTAACATGCCCATTTCTCAGCTTTGCCTGAGAATCAAACAACCACAGAAAAACCCTTTTTCTGACCCCACTGGCCATTTTTCTAGCTTGTCCAGCTTTCCCTCCAAAGATTCTGCTTTTCTCTGCTTACTCCCCCTTTACCCTTTAAAAGAAAAAAACATTTTCTGTTGGATTTTGAGATGCTCACAGATTTCTGAGATTGGAGGATTCTTCCTATAACAACAGTCTTTTTTTCTAATTAAAGTCTTTCCATCTAAGTCGGAAGTTCTTTTCATTTGACATTTGTATAACACTATATAGAATAAATATGTATGTATGCATATGTATTTACATATTTACATATAAATATATATGTGTGTGTTTGTGTGTGTATGTATATACTTATATATATATATATATATATATATAATAAAATCTTGTATCCATTTACCAAACTGAAACTCTCATTAGGGTTAATACATTTCTTAAATCGAGATTTCTTTTTCTCAGTATCAATGAAAGTATCTGCAAATAATTAGAACTTGTCTCTCCAATACTTATACCAATTTCTTTTCTTTCTTGCTGTGGTATGCTAGTGAGAACTACCAAAACATTATTGAACAATTGTGCTATTATTAACAGGCCTCCCCTCTGTTTCTCAGTATGATGGAAAAGTCTAATATATTATTCAACTTAATATATTAGTTGAGGTTGGATTTAAGTTGTATTGGGTTTAGTTGTGTTTAAAAGAATTTTTTCCTTTCTATATTACTTCAGAGGCTTTTCATTTTTTTATTTCGGTATCATTAATCTACAATTACATGAAGAACATTATGTTTACTAGGCACCCCTCTTCACCAAGTCCCCCCCACATACCCCTTCACAGTCACTGTCCATCAGCGTAGTAAGATGCTGTAAAATCACTACTTGTCTTCTCTGTGTTGCACAGCCCTCCCTGTGCACCCCCCACATATACATACTAATCGTAATGCCTCCTTTCTTTTTCCCCGCCCTTATCCCTCCCTTCCCACCCGTCCTCCCCAGTCCCTTTCCCTTTGGTAACTGTTAGTCCATTCTTGGGTTCTGTGATTCTGCTGCTGTTTTGTTCCTTCAGTTTTTCTTTGTTCTTATATGAGTGAAATCATTTGGTACTTGTCTTTCTCTGCCTGGCTTATTTCACTGAGCATAATACCCTCTAGCTCCACCCACGTTGCTGCAAATGGTAGGAGCTGTTTTTTTCTTATGGTTGAGTAATATTCCATTGTGTATATGTACCACATCTTCTTTATCCATTCATCTACTGATGGACATTTAGGTTGCTTCCATATCTTGGCTATTGTAAATAGTGCAGCGGTAAACATAGGGGTGCATCTGTCTTTTTCAAACTGGAGTGCTGCATTCTTAGGGTAAATTCCTAGAAGTGGAATTCCTGGGTCAAATGGTATTTCTATTTTGAGCATTTTGAGGAACCTCCATACTGCTTTCCACAATGGTTGAACTAATTTACATTCCCACCAGCAGTGTAGGAGGGTTCCCCTTTCTCCACAACCTCAGAGATTTTTCATCTTAATCTGAAATGATTCTGAAATTTTGCCAGAGGTTGTTTTGATGAAATATTCTAATAATTTCATATTTTCCAATCATTTGTTAATATAAAGATTCTAGTGATAGAATTATAATGGTAAAACTTCCTTGACTATCTGAAATAAACTCTATGGTGTGTATTTAATACACTGCTGGATTTTGTTTACAAATATTAGTTTTTAAAAATTTCCCACAATTATTAGTAAAATTGGTCCATAATTTTCATTTTTGAATATTCTTTTTTGGATTTCGGTACAGGAAAAACCTGTACCTTGAGAAGAAGATAAAACCTCCTGTTAAACCACATTTTGAAGTATTTTCAAATCCTCTCTTTATTGATTGGTCTGCTCCAAGAAGAACTTAAGAGACCATGACAGCAGTGTTTAAATTGTTTAAGGTCTAGTGTCAGGAAAGGGATTAGATCCTAAGAATCTATGTTCTTCATCTTCTTTAAATAGTATCATTCTAATAACAGGGCCTGCTTTTCAAATGAATTCTTGACTAAACTACCCACACTTATTCTGCTTCTACTTCAACCGTTCTTCAGTATTATGTTACTAGTTTGCACTACATTGTTTTTCACATATCTGTATCATCTCCCAAAAGAGATTGCTGTCACTCTAATTGTATTTGCAAGGCACAATTGCTTCCAAAAAATGTTCTCACCATATGTTCTCTAAATGCTTTGCCAAATTAAAAACAGGTGTAATGATATTTTAAAAATTCCATGTTTGATATTCTATTAATATTAGACCACCTTCCCAAGCAGTATTTCATTTGCATCTTAGTTCTTCCAATATAATTTTTCAAATGTATCTAGTGGCACTTACTACATTGTTTTGTAACAAAAGGTGTGGGTCAGTCACCCAAATTCAAGGGTGAGACCCAAAGTTTGCTTATCTTTGTATCCTCCATACACTTTGTGGCACCTGAGAGGCAGTGGGTGTATAATAAATGATAGTTATGTGGATTAATAAACTGTCTAGGAACCACTGTAACTTACTTTCACATCAACATTCCTTAATAAATTGAAAAGAGCCAGTGTGCTTGAGTACAATGGAAATCATTTACTTGAAATTATGACTCAGCTACTAATATGACTCCTGCATTCAAGATTCATCAAGAACATGGTTCAACTTTAGCACCAAACCCTTCCCTTAATAAAACAAACATTATCCAACTCAAAATAGCATTCATATAAATATTCTAAGATTAGGTTTTTACTTCTCATAAAAAACATATTTGAATACAAAGATATTAAGAATAAGTTTGATGTGTTTTAGAACCTCCTTGAATAGCCTATTGTTTTACTTTTACAAATAGATATGCCAACTATCACTTGATATGTGCTTTATTGGCAAAATAAGACACATTTAAAGATATCTAGTAACGCAGACATACTAGCTTTTTCCAACTTGAAAATTTTATCCCATAATTTCATCATCTAATCTTTAAATACTAGGTGATAGAGTCTACATAGTTTTGTTTTAACAAATGTTAATTCCAAAGACAATTCTGAGGCATCTGGTTTTTTTAAAAGCACAATTATTAAAAAGGAAATGACAATTCATTTTTAAGGAGAAGTTAAGTGTGTAGTGTGTAGTTCGGTAGTCCACACCCTCACAAGGTGTGAATAAAAATTAAGAGCTAATGCAAAAATTTTAAAGGCATGGAAAAACTAAAAGGTACAGACAAATTAAAGGCACTGTTTGTCACTTATTCAAGAGACAGCAGGGTCTGTGGGGCTAGAACAAGACTTCTATTTCCCTCACATAGAACTTACCCCCTATATTAAGGAGCCATGAGGTCTTTTCCTTGAAATATCCTCAGAGAGGATTTATCCTTATATTCGTCTATTTCTCTGTCTTGGCAGCAATTATGTCTAGCCTTACCAGGAAGGCATAAGGGAATCTGGAGACCCTGACAACTAGTGATTATATAAAATACATTCTAAGGATAAGGGCTCTAGGTGTGTCAGGACTGATAAGATACTAGAAGTTTCTGAAGACACAGGATTCCAATACCAGAAAGTAAAGATCTTCCTCCTGTTCTTAAGTCTCTCCTTCCCCACTTAAGTTCCATCCATGGTCAAATAATAGAATCCCCCACAGGCATACTCATCATTCCCACCCCCTCCTACTTTGTGGTCTTCTCTGAGCTAAGCCAGTTGGCCTCTTCATGCATCTGCCCTGCAGTTGATGTACCAGAGAGAAACAGAGCCTGTGAGTCCACTTTTAATGCAGGACCACTATACCCAGCCCTTAAGGCTGCCTGGCAAGTATGTAAACCCACTGTAGTCCACTTTTTCCTCTTTTATTTCATAAACTTTTCTCTTTGCAAGAGGAGTCTCCCTCTCATCTAATGACTTCTGCTTCCCACCTCATAGAGACAGGTTCTGACTCATGGCCCACTGTCCCCACTCAGAGCTCACATCCCTGCCCCATCCCTGCACAGCGTGCCTCCCCCTGCCCTCCAAGGTCAGACTCCATCCCTGCCACCCCCAAGCTCACATGGTTCTGGCTTCTCCCCTGCTCTAATCTGCTTTTCCCATGACTCTACAAATATGCTATTATTTCTCCCAACTTCAACAATGACTCCTCTTAATCCTAATTCACACCCCTGGTGATTCTCCAGGTTTTCTTCCTCATAAAGCAAACTCCACAAAAGAGTTAGCCGTACCTGCTATCTCTGATTTATATCCTGTCATGTTCTGTTTTTCCTGAAGCATAGTTGATCTACAATAGTATATTGGTTTCAGGTGTACAACATTGTGACTCAACAATTACATACATTACTAAATGCTCACCATGGAAAGTGTAGTCACTGTCTGTCACCATACAAAGATATTACTTTATAATAGATAATACTAACTATATTTCCTGTTCTATGCTTTCATTCCCATGACTAGTTTATTTTACAGTGGGAATTTTGTACCTCTTTAACCCCTTCACTTATTTCTCTCATATTCTTTTGAACCTTCTCTGACCAGGCTTTCATGCCCACTACCTCAGCTAGACAAGTCAGTAAAACTAATGGTTAATTCTCAGCCCTCATCTTCTTTGACCTAAAACATTTGATACAATTGATGACTTCCTCTCTGAAACCTTCCTTACTCTCTTGGGCATTCTTCCACAGCACAACCACTTTGGAGTGTTCTGCTGGCCTCTCACTGTCTCTCTGTGCACAGAGGGCCCTGGGGCTCATTCCTTGTACCACCCCTGTTTTCTGTCCACACTCATGAGGCCTCATTCTAGCCCTGTGATTTGAAGTACCACCATATGCCGAGGCTCCCTAATTCCTGTGGTTGTCCTAAAGCTCTTCCTAGGCCTCCAGACCCCTATAGCCAACTGCTTGCACAACTCTACTTGGGTACTTTTTGAGTATCTCAGATTTAACATGCTCAGTGTTAAAATCTTAATCAAATCTGCTCTTCTATGATTCCCCCGCCTGGGATAATGGAAAGTATATTATTTCTATTTCCCGAGACAAACACTTTTGAATAATTTTTAATTCTTTGCTTTCTCTCACACTCTTCATTCAATTTCCCTTGAAATTCTGTTGGCTTTACCTTTGCATATAACCAAATCTCATTTTTCACCTCCTTTTCTGCCACTGAATCAAGCCATCATCCTCTCTGTCTCCTGGATTATTGCTTAGATAACACCAAAGATCGATTACCAACTAAGGCCTCCAAATCAAAAGTGTCATTCAGTACCAAACTGTGCTAATAATACTTTCAAGGGCACAGTTAATCATGAGGGGAAATGGAGAGACCCAGGATGCTAGTGTGACTCCTCTGGCCTTTCCTTGTTGCCTCAGAGGCTCTGTAGGCCATGGTGCTGATGAAGGTTTAAGTGAGGACTGCAGTCACCTGATTTGCAAGGTTGGAATAATTTTGATTATAAAAAGATAGCATACATGATATATTCCAGAGAGGGTCATGCTGTGTAAATCCATGAATTTTAGGTTTGTTTACCACAAGCCATGCTAGAAACAGGATACATCCTGGTTAACACAGTCCAAATATAAGGCCAGTCCCATGAGCACAAACTACTGAGCTTTTACACCAGGAGGTATATTGTGCCATATTTACAAGGAGAATAGACTGGGTCATGGCCTGCTTTCTTTCCCTGGCATGAGGCCCCTCTGATCCCTACTTCATGTAAAGGGAGGGAATGAATTGCAGGCTTTTTGTTTGTTTAAATAAGAGCTACTTACTGCCTACAGCATTAAGATTTTTCCAATAAACTGATTTTCCTGTTCTGATTTTCACCCCCTCCTCAGTCTACTCAGAACCAGCAACCAAGTGGAACTTTTAAGAAGTCAAGCCTGTTCATACCACATCTCTGCATAAAGCCTCCCCATGGCCAGACCTGCTCCTGCCTCAGGCTTTGGCACCTGCTTTCCTCCGAACTGTATCGCTTCTTCCACGTGTGCTGAGCTTGCTTCCCCACCTACCTCAGGTAGCTCCTCAAACGTCACTTCTCTAGCTGCCCTAGTCAAACCTGAAATTCCCCCACAATTAACCACAATGCACATCTCACTTTCCTCCCTAATTTTTAGATTAGAACATTACTGTCTAACATGCTATACATTTTACTTATTTGTCATATTTTCTGTCATGCAAATGCAAGCTCCCTGAGATCAGTATTTTTTGTATCTGTCTTACCCAGTGTTATAAATTCAGAACCTGCCTAGAAATCACTTGACATATAATAAGAATTCAATAAATAGTTGTTGAATAAACGAATACATTTTCCCATTCTCATCTCCCATTTCTTTAAAATGTGTATTTTATACCTAGTAAGACTAGCTAGTTGTCTCATGTTATTATTTATTTCCTTAGAAAACTGGTTCTTGGTTTATTCATTAATTATTTTTGTTTGTGTCTTATTATTTTCTGTTTTTATTACTGTTTCTTTCTCGATCTATGTTTCCTAATTTTTGATATTAAGAATTAACTTATTGGACTGAGCTTTAGGCTTCATGGTTAAGGAAGCACTGGCCACCTTCCTCTTGTGACCAGGAAGACAAGGAGGCAGCAGCTTGACTCCAGCCCTGTCCTGCCAGCTCAGCATTGATGTCTGAGGAAATCACCAGCCTCATTCTTGGCATGATTAGGGTCTGGGGCCCAAGTCTTTGGCTTGCAGCTGTACATGCAAGAATCAGTACACCAGCTTTTACACTTAGGGGAACACCACTCTCTTTCCTGCTGTGATTGAGGACAAGGGTCGGTCCAAACTTGTGACTGTCTGGGAATGATTGCCTAGACATTGGGCTAAAGTCAATTTCTGTGATCTCTGCAGAAGACCAACTCCTTTCTGGAATGTTAGATCAGAGGCAATCAGCCTTGGACAAGTTAAGCCTTGCATCTTAATTTTTAATTCAATATTAGTGATGGAAAGTTCTTGCCTGTTTTGTGTCCTCTTTTTGTAATTTGCTTAGATTCCATTGGGGCCTTCATGTGTTTGTTTTGTTAAAATTAAATGGCATTTAAAAGAAGCTAATTCTTTAATTTCTGTGTATAAAGATGGTATGCGGTCAATCTTAATAGTTACACCATTCGGATTCATAGCCTTATTTACTTTTTAACTTTGCTCTTTATGGGATAAAAGAAGTAAATGAATATTCTAACTACAATATTTTTTATAAAAGTCCTTTGTATATTTTCTGCAGTTTTGTACTTTTAAATGTTTTGTTATCTAGTAGAAAGAAGGTAGATAAACATCAGCTCTTCACTTGGCTTTGCATGTTATTTTAAGCATTCTTGTTTGGAATTATTTTTTATGCCAACCTCATCTTATCTACTCATCATGACCATGATTTTATTTTGTTTGCCTTTGTCTGATGTATTTTCATCATTCTAACCTTTCCGTGCCATCTTGTTCCAAGTATATATCTTACAGATAGCCTGCAGTTCATATCTTTTAAAGCCATCCTGAGAGTCTATTTTTATAGGTGTTTTATTTACACTTATAGTATAATAATTTAGCCTTTACTCTGTAAATTTGTTTCATAATATAAATTCTTGACTTTATTACTTCTTTTTCCCCACTTACATTTGCAATATCTTCAGCGTGTTATTTTGTGTTTTTCTGTGTGGAGCTTTCATTACGACAATTTGGAGGGCTTATAATTATTTTGGGGTCTACTTATATGATTTACTCTTTTTATAATAATAGCACTATATGAATTATTTCCCTTTTAAGTAATTAAAAAATAACTTTAGATAGCTTATTTAAATCTCTCCAGGCTGATCTGTTAACTTCAGAGAGCATTTCTTTACTCATTTCTTTCTAGTATTTCCTGGTCTGTCCTCCGGGTGCCTGACTCAGCCACGACCCATTCGTCTCCTTCCATCTTTGGTTGTAGCTTTTATTTCTGTGATAGCTTTATGGCTAAATATCAGTTCCTTCTTAAGATCTGCCAGCTTTCTTCTCAATTCTTCATGTTGGCTTTTCTTATTTATTTTATCTCATATCTCAACTTTAACAGATTGTTTTTACAGTTGTTTCTTTAAAATTTTTTCCCAGCGTAGAGAGACAGTCTTTTTTCTGTATTTGTATTTTTATGCTTTCTGGAGTAATTCGTCTAATGTGCATTATTTATCTACTTTTCACTAATCACTCTCCTTACTAATTCATTTTCCAGATAATATCCATGCAGAGTTTCCATGTGGATATTTTGTACTTACTTCTCATTTTTAAACTACGACCATTGCATCCAGGCCTTCTTTCACTCAAACCTGGGGTGGAGGATTTAAATGGAGGGGAAATGTGGGTGAGGAGAGGACCTGAAGTTTTTCAATATTTTTTGTACCTAAATGCACCATATCTGCTATACTCTCTGACTGGGTATGTCTCTTTTCAAAACTGTGGTCCATTTTTTGATGAGCATATGACTCAAAGAAGTCCATGTGGCTCCTGGTGATGCTGTGTGTGTTTGTGTGTGTGTGTAGATCTGTATATGTATGAAGCAAACTATTTAGCATTTTTTTTCTCCTTCCTCCTTCCTACCTTCTCTCCAAACTGCTTCACATTATAAGGAAGCTAGTTTGCAGAAAGTTACAAAAATATGCCTTCTTCCTTCAGAACTTCCTTCAGCCCTTACTACCTTTCTCCGGTGGGGAACTTGAGCCCCCCACCCTAAGGATCTTCCTGGCTTCCCACAAAAAGACTTTTTTTGGCCTTGTCTGCCTTATTCACATGATAGTTGCTAGGATCTAGTTGAAATTTGGAACTGCAGGCACTAGCCTGGGGCTTTGTCTCCATTTCGCCCAGTGTTCCCAACATTTGGCTATATTCTTCAAAAGCTGTACTTCAAAGTTTTAGCCAATTCTTGATTTCATTGAAGATGCAAGTTTTGTAGTTCTTGTTTTTTTTATTGATCACTGCGGTTGCAGAGAAGGCAATAGAGAACATGCTATTTCCTACCAGAAGCATTACAGTTTTTTGTTTTTGAGCTAATAAATCATTGTCACTATGCTTGACTATGCTCCTGGTCTCTGGTCACGTGTCACGTGGGATAGCATCTGAGAACTCTGAGCGTGCTCGTGGTTACCTAGCAACCAGAGCTCTTTCCTGCCTTCCAACAGCCTTCCCCTTCCCTACCTCTTCATGGCTGGGCCCACTCTGCCTCAAAATAGAGCATGTGGTACCATGAGTCACTTGTAAATGGTTCTCTGACTGCAGAGAAACACCCGTGGCTTCCAGGGGGCAGCGCTGATCAAGAGGAAATCAGAGGGTGTACCTACTGAATAGGAGGACAGAAAGATATGAATACAGAAAGTAGGAAAAAAATGGGTTGTTAACAAATTAAAGAAATGTATATAGGTCATCAAGAACTTGAGTGAAAAGGAAAATTAAAAGATGGAAATAAAAAGATATTTGTATTTTTTCTGTCACAAAGTGAGGTGATCCAAGTATACATTTGGAGTTTCACCACATTAATTAGAGGGTCCAGGGAAGAGTAAGCAACACATGCCCAGACATTCCTGGTGACCTTATTAACAGTTTCTCATGTGATAAAAATACTAAAAAGAGAAAAATTACATGCAAATCAGGTAAACAGTAATTTGGAGGAGGAACATGAACAGCCTAGCCAAGGCCTTTTGAAGGGAGGCCTGGAGACCATATGTGCCCCAAAGATGATACCACAAGGTGAAAATCTGACCCTTGTGAAATGGATCAAGTTGAGTCCATGCACACAGGGACTTCTGAGACATGGGGGTGTACAGATTGCCTCAGGTCAGAGCAGTGATGGCAACGTGGGGTCCAAGCTGTTTTCAGTGTCTTTTTGAATATACCTCCCTACTTCACAGGGACAGGATAGAACAGGGAGTCACCAGAAATGTTTACACCCACCAAGTGGCTGGGATAAAACTAGTGCACTTGGATGAGAAAACTACATTTAAAAATGTAAAATGATTTTTGTATTTTATTGAATATAATAAATAACATTTTATTTAAAAAATTGCTTGATTCTCAAGCATCAGATGATTTCTGCATGGACTATGCCAAGGTTAGGAGATGTCATTTTTTTTCCCAGTTAGTCAAATATTTTTGTGACATACAACTGTAAAACAAAACCCAACCAATAATATATATGGAAAGTAACAAAATATTAAAAAATACTAATATTTAAGTGGAAATATTTACTAAAAATAGACAAATAAGAATATCTTTAATACAATTATATTAAAACTACTTTCTATGTGTGGAGTTTTAATATTAGTAATTTTCTAAATAGCAATAATCCTGATGATTCATTAAGTATGAATTACTGGTTAAATCATCAACATCTGGCAATAGGTCAAGTTTTAACTAAGTTTTTGTTAAATTGTATGGACATTTTTAACACTTTTAAGACTACAAAATACTCTTCAGTGATAAGGCTAAGCTAAAGACATAGCTCCTGCCCATTCTATAAAGCTTTCATGCCCAGCTAAATTACAGTTATTTTAGTGACTGTCTACCAGTCCCATCTACCAGTCACCAGACTTACCACACCCCTCTGTTTCATATACTTTAATTTCCTGAAACTCTATTTTACTTTTTGTAAAAAAAAGATTATTGATATTTGCAAGAAGACTGAACGTTTGCCTGGCTTTTAAATAAAAAAGAATGCTACATGGAGAATAGTTAGGTGGAAAATAGAACGGTTCATAAACAATGCCCCGGTGTGTGTAACACTGTCATCACCTATGGAGACACAGCCACAGGCACTGGGAACCAGCACAGGCCGGACTGCAGCCTCCAACTACTGCTTCAGCAATCAGTCAGGTCCCACCGACACTGAAAGAGACTCACATGTTATTTTTGCTCTGCCAAAATATAATCCTAACACGTCTTCCGTGCTTAATGGAATTAAAAGTAATGGACTTTGCCATCTGCAAGAGTAGATGGCTTTGAAGCTGTACTCAAATAGAGATGTTATCTAAAACCTAATGTCTTGATCAACAGAAGCAGAAAGTGATAATAATAATACTATCAAACACAGCTCCCCACATTATACAGTAGAAATGCACCTGTATTGTCTCAGGTCACCACCATGCTTTAAATTCTGTAGAAAACCCTTTGGAGCATCCCTTTGGAAAAAATTATTTTCAAATCACATTTTATTCGAGGCTACGTTCTGTAAGGTTTCTCTAGGAAACATAGGAAACAATGGTCTGTGTTATCTTCAGGCTAAAAACTGAGTCTCATACAGGGGGTCCAAATTATAGACATGAAAAATATATCCACAAGTGGTGTGTTTTTATCAGTTTTGAGAAAATGCTGGTTATCTGATTGCTTGGGCATGGGATATCCGCATGATTATTCAACACTCTTAGCTCTCCACTGCCAATTAAAATTAACACACTGAATGTGAAAGCTTGGATGAAGTTTTCTCTTCTTGGGGTCAGTGCAATCGAATGTTCTATTTCTCTTATTATTCTAAGCTGTTTTCTTCATTTGGGGCACATTAGAGGAAAGTGGACTTATTTAGGAAATCATTGCTTCTAATTTCCTCTCCTCACACTAGGAGAAATATTTAACTTACTTTGAAAATATATCTCCATGTATAAACTCAAGAATCCTAGAACACTGACATATGTCTGCTTCCAAAATGTTTCAGAAAAATAAGACAGTAAAGACAATCATCTTCTTTAATTTTTTTCCAGGACTACTTTCACTCAAAAGGCACAGGTGAATAAATACACCTCAACTTTGTGGAAATTCTTAAAGGAAAAAAACCTTCCTCATCTCATTTTAAAGGAATTCAACCTGAATTATACAGAATAAACAAGTGGGGAGAAATACAGCCATTGTCAAATTTTAAAAGATGGTTGAAATTAATTATATATGTGACAAATGATAAAGTGGGAGTATTTCATAAAGGGAAAAAATTGACTTTAGCTCTCAATCAGAATAAAGCTATCAGTCAGCTGCTAATGACTCCCCGAAAAATGAACTGAAATGTACAGTAAAATGGGAAGACTGCAGAAGGATTTTTTTAAGAGCTGTTTTAATGACCTTCTGCTCAAGCTGAAACCTCAGATCACATGGACATGAGGCAGGTAGATAGAAGTACTTTGTTACCTTCCCAAAGACACATGAAGTGTTCTTTCATATAGTAGAGGGAGGTACACTGAGTTCTAGTTCTGTCTGCCTCCCCTCCTGTTTTCTGCAGCAAAGCACTGATGCCCTGGTATCTTTAGCTCAGCCTGCAAAATGAGGGCTTAAGTTAGGTTACACATAATCACAGACATGACTTGCATAACTCCCAGCCTATAGTCAACTCTCTTGGCTGGACTTGAAATAAAAAATGAAATAAGGCCAGAAGAGAAGCAGAGCATGCATTTATTGAATAATACCTACTGTGTGCACAGCACTGAGTCAAGGACTCCACTCACGGTAATTCACTTAAATCCTTACAAAAATCCAGTGACTCTGGTATTGTTCTCACTCTTCTTCTGAGGCACAAACATTTCCCAAAGATCACACAAATGAGAAGTAAGAAAATAAAAATCCAAAGGCCTGTTCTTTTTATCCAGAGACTGAAGGCAGAGAAAATGGTAAACAGGCATGTGGAATGAAATTTATATGTCCCAATATCAAATAACAAATAGCAAATATTTCTACAAATGGGAACTCTTAGAACAAGGGACCAATATTCCATTATGTATTGGTCACTTGATCACACATTTTCAAATCCAGAGAGTCTCTCTCTCTTTCTCTCTGACTCACATGTACACACACACACACACACACACACACACACACACACACACTTCCCCTATCTCACACCTGTGTACTGTGACCATTCTCCATTTGATCTCAGTGGGGCTGGAGGCATTTTTCAGTTTCAGCAGTGGGTGTAATGAAATGTCCCAGATTCCATTTTCACAAAAAAAGGCTGAGAAGCTTGCTCAGTCATGCACCCCTGCCAACTTCATTTTCTTTTCAGTTAGTGTGTTTGTTATAGAAGCAGAATTTGCTTAATCTTTGGGTAAGATCTCATTTATGTGCCTAAGACCTACTGGGAGAGTTGGCTCTGGGTAATATAAAAATCACCCAACAGATCAATCTCCTGTTTGTGTGACGCACTTAGACTGCTAACCAAACTGTTGGGATTGGCTTTCTGATTAGGAAAAGCAGAATCAGGTCCCCAACCTTTCTTTGGAAATTGTTCGTTTCTTCCTTTCACCTTCTTTCCAGATAGTTTCAAGCTGGGGTTGTCATGACTTAAACAGTATTCAGTCACAGTCTCTGTGCATTTGCTGTGAGGAAAGAGAGCCATACTGGACTTGCAAGCTCATATTTGTTTTAAGAATTATTAAGTAATTCATGATATACAGAAAATTAGCTCTAACATAGTCATAAGCTATGCAACATAATAATACACTAAACACCATGAACCCACCCTCAGTTTATAAACTGGAAAATTTTGGAAACTTTATGTCTATTCATATTCTTTTCCTTTCTCATCCCTTTGCTTGTCCCTAACAAAGATGTTCATCATCTTGATTTCAGTGTTGATCACGCCCTCGTTTTTTTAATATAGCTTTATTAGGCACCTTAGCATCCCTAAAAAAATATTACTTAGAGCTGTTTGATTTTTAGCTTCATTAAAAAGATGTCACACTGTACATGGACTTCTGTAACACATTTTTTCTTCTCATTATGTTTCTAATAATCATCTAAGTGTTTGTGTGAAATTAGAGGCCATTTATTTTAATTTCTATAGATCACTCCATTTTGTAAACATGTAACAATTTGTCCTTTTTCAAGGCTATGGTCCTTTGGGTTCTTTCCAGGCTTTTGCTAATGTGCACAATGTTTTTGTATTTTTTTTCTTTTTTCTTTCTTGCACAGAAGTACAAGACTTTCTCGGTGGTAGAAACTTATGGAGTAGCTGGATTGTGTGGAGCATAAATGTCCATCTTTACAAAAGAGGGTCAAATTGTTTTCCAAAGTTGTGTACTAATTCATACTCCCACTAATAGTTCATGAGATTTCCTGTCAATACACATCAACAACTCATGATTAACCAGAAATCTTCATTTTAAGCAATCGAGTTGTGTATATCTTTAGTGTGTATCTCAAAAAGTATCTCATTATGGTTTTAATTTTTATTTTCTTAAGTACTAATAAGGCTAGGTGCATTTTCATCATATTTCCTTTTCTATGAAATGCTCATGTTTTTGGCCCTTTTTTCTATAGAATTATTGGTCTTTTTAAATTATTGATTTGTATATGTTCTTTATATTCTGAATAGCTATTCTTTACTGGTTGTATGTTGAAAATGTATACCAACGGATGTAGCTTATTTTTCACCCTTTTTACAGTTTTTTGATGGACAAAAGTCCTTAATTTTAATGTAATTAGATGCGTCCATTTTTTCTTTTATGCTTAGCAAATTTTTATCTTATTTAAAAAATCAGTCCTATCTTGATGTCATAAAGAACTTCTCTTTAATTTCTAAAAATTTTGAAGTTTTGCTGAGTACATTTACATCACCAAAACAACAAAAATTTATTTCTGTGTATGGTGTGAGGCATCAAACCAATTTCATTTTTTCTAGATTAGTGAGAAATGACACCTACCTTAGACACAGATCAAGTCGCCTTATGCAAGTGGTGTTACTTAGAGTGGGTGTTACTAGACCTTCTGTTCTAGTATGTTTAATCTGCTGACTCTGGTGCCAACATAGGTTGTCTTATTGTGGTAACTTAATAACAGTTCCTGATAACTGAGGGAAATTCTCCCACCTTCTGCAGCAAATGAGTCTTGACTTTTGGGCAATTGCTATTCCTTCCAAAGCTTAGAATCAGCTCTTATGAGATTGTGACAGAAATTGCCTTGAATATGTAGAAGAATGTGGGGATATTTGATAATGACCCAATGATACTGGATCTTCATAGAGGCAACATAGTATATGTCTCTAATTATGTCATTGTTAACATCTTCTAATGAAGTTTATAATTTTCTCCACACAGGTCTTATGCAGATTTAGCTACATGTTTTTAATTAGTACTTTATATTCTCTGTTGCCTTTTAGAGTCTCACATTTGTAATTAGTGTTTACTGATGTATACAAATGCAGTTAATTTGCATAATTTCTTTTCATAACCACACAGTTAACTTTTCATTTCTAATAGCATATTTACAGATTATTGTGTGTTCTAGGTAGATAGTTAGATGACCGAAAATAATGACATTTATTCATTCTTCCCTATTTTTCTTGCCTTATTGTGCTAAAGTCTCCAGTACATTGTTAAACAGGAGTGAAAGCAATGAGAATGATTTTCTGGTTCCCATTCTCAAAGAGAATATTTTTAGCATTTCACTATCAGGAATGATGTTTACTCTTAAGTTTTTCTTACATCTTTCATAGCTGCCCTTTATTGGTTAAGAAAAATATTTCTTCTATTCATCTTTTAATTATGATTCATGAATTTTATCAAATATTTTTTAAGCAACTATTGAGATGATCATGTGGCATATTTCCTTTAATCTGTTCATGGAAGGAATGACATACAGTTTAGATAAGCTACATAGCCTTTGAAATCCTAGAAAAAAATGAACTTGGTCACAATACATTATACCAGCAAACTAGATTCAGTTTGCTAATACTTTAAGATTTTAAAATTGTTATTCATGAGAGAGATTCACCTCTAACTTTTCTTTCTCATAGTATTCTTCTTGAGGTTATACTAGTTTCATAGAAAGACTAGGGATATTTTCTTCCTTTATCTGTCATAGAGAAAAATTTGTATATACTTTGAAGGTAAAACCCCAAGTCTGATAGTTTCTTCCTGGAAAGATTTCTAACTACTGATTCAAATCATTCAGTGGTTATGGGAGTGTGGTGTTCAGATTTTCTCCTTCTTCATGATATAGTTTAATATTTATATTTTCCTGAGAATTTTACCATTCTGTCTCAGTCAGTGTTTCTTAACCAGAGACTTTGCCCCCAGGGGATATTTAATAATATTTGTGGACATTTTGGCTGTCGCAAGTGTGGGTGGAGTGGGGATGCTACTAGTGGCTACAGGTTAAGGGTGCTACTAAACACCCTATAATACACACAGCAGTTTCCCCTTCTCTGACACACACACACACACCAAGGAATTATTCAACCCAAACATCAACAGGTGTGAGGTTGAACAACACTGGTATGTTTTCAAATTTATTGGTAGCATTATAGTATTAGCATTCTTTTTAATTCTGGCTAAATATTTCTATGTCCCCTTCTTCACTCCTAATGTTAATTTATACCTTCTTTCTTCTCATTTTCCTGATTAACATCATCAGTGCTTATGAGCTTGATTTACATTTTCAAAGGACCAACTTGAGTAAGGCCTTGTTGTTTCTCACTGTTAAATGTTGATTTTCTTCTCCCACTTTCTCTGTATCTAATAGGTTCTCTTATTTTTCTTTCTTTTTTTCCCTTTCTTTTATTCTAATATAAAATTCAAGCCTATAAATTTCCCTTTAAGTATGTATTTGCTGCATCCTACATTTTATGAAGTATTGCCTTTCTGGTTCAATCTTAGGTATTTTTAAATTCAATTACAATTTCTTCTTTCAGTCACAATTATATAGAGGTACAATTTTTAATTTCAAAACAAACGAAGTTTTCTACTTACCTTTTGGTTCTTGATTGATAATTTAGATTTGTATTAATGAGCATAGTGTCTGGCACTGATTTTTTAAAAATCTCTTGTGATGTCCATAGACTCATTATGTTGTCATTTTTGTTAAATGTTCATGTGTTGTTAAGAGTGTGTATTCATTTTTGTATTGTTAAGGGCATGGTCCTGTATATGTGCCACAAACTCGGTTTGTGTGTTGTATTGTTCAAAGACCATACCTTTAGCAGTTTTTGAGTTTCTGACATATCAACAGCAATGACTGAGCATTCCGACCTGTTAAACGTCCTGGAGTAGCTGTCCAGGAACCGATTCATTCACCTTCATAGCAAAAAATGCAAGGAGGTGGGCAGGACACTCAGAACCCCCCAACTTCAATTGAGTCAATATTTCCAGAGCATTAAAGACACAAAATCTGGGAGAAATGATCATGATCACCATCATTATCATCAAGTATGCTAACCAAAAGCCCAAGTGTAAGGTGGGGTGGAATGGAGTTGGAGTAGAAGAATACAGGGACAAAGAGCTGAGCTCTTCAGTCTGGGCTGCCTTTCTTCTCACTGTATTACAAAGTGATAGAAGATCAGGAAGAAAGAGTTCTCGGCTCCTCTGGGGCAGACAAGTACTGACATGTGGCAGTAGCCACAAGTAAAGCATGGATATGAAGCTCTTAACTCGAGGTAGACAGCAACCCCTCCTCTAATTAAGAAAATTCATTTTTTCCTTTTCATTAATGGGTGAATGGTGACTTATATAGCCATGTAACTGTCTTTGGAAGATTTCAAAGGGATATTATGCTCTTTTGAATGAGGTAAATTTTATAGGCATTTTGTAAAAAAAAAAAAATTTGTCCTAGAATCTTTGTCTGCCATTAAGCAAAAATGTGAATAAAAGTAAATCTCAGAACTCATAGGCCACTTGGTTAACTTTGGATTACATGATTTCTAACCTTTGAAGCTTTTGTATATAGTATGTAATGCCGTACTGCAGACAGCATCTCTTCTATCCTCACTGGGAGGCAGTTAGATAGAGTTAATATGTATTAACCCTGTGTATTAGATGTGCAAGTTGGAGAACAGGAACATTAAACTGCATAGCAAACACTTATTGAAAGTAAAATGTTAAATCTGAGTCTAGAAACCCTGGCTTCCTAACTCTGACCCATGATCCCTTCTATTAACACAGCAAGTATATTTTAACAATCCATTTAGGCTTCAGTGACTCCAAAGACTATCTTCGAATAACTGTCTGGTTCTCACTAGATGTCCTGAGGATGTCCAATGGTTTCATCCCAGAATATCTCTGATTTTTATCTCAAACTGCCAACAGAAGTGAGCTATTTGAGAAATGTTTGTAAATGATTGTAGTTTTCCAAACCCAAAATTTTACCTGGAGTATTAAGATCTAACCATAACACAGACATGGATTAAATGTCAAGTTATACATTTCAAGAAAGACAAATTAATTGTCTTCAAACACTTAAAACATTCTTTTTATTTATTGTTTGTTTTTAAATAGATCTATTGCAGGAGAAAGGAACCTGGGAATTAAATTATTTGACTGAGAAATGTGGTCATTGTAATTAAAATGAATAAAAGATAAACTGCATATTCCTCAAAGACCACAGAAGAGTAATGGGAGCTTTTAGGATTAGCTGCTGTTTTTGTCCTTTCTACTCAGCCACAAGTTTCCTGAAATGCCTAGGAGTCATCTTTAATGATGGTATGGAATGATGTGCATAGAGCAAGAAGGTAAATGGGAATGTAGTAATTGGTTGGAAATTTGTATTAGTTAACAAATACTCAAAAATGAATTTCAGCTTTAAAAGCAATGTTTTTAATATGGTAAACCAAAGTATGTGTCTACACTGATCAAATTTGCCCCATGACTGACTACCTGATTATGTTTGATGTTACTGGAAGCATGTAAGTGAATATATTAACTGTGAAGTTAGAAGCTCTAAATTTAAAAGAAGAGTGATGATAGAACAGGACTAATTGGTATGGTGACTGACACCTAGTCATACATTTCTTTTCATAACAGTTTTTCTGTTGGCTACCTGAATAGAGGCAAAAATCGCATTTGGGTTCTCCAAACCACAAAAAGATGTGTGTAAAAATTATAAAATTGTAAAAAATTTGTGAAAAAATGCTACATTCTTTAGCTAGAGAGGAAATGTTATATTTGCCTCTTTCTCCAGCATCCTTACTTCCTTTTTCTGGAATAAAATGTCTCATTCTCTTTTAAAAACCAACTCATCTCCACTCTTGGTCCATGTAATCGTACTGAAACCCAGAGCACTACACCCCAGGCCCATATGTGCTGGGGGATCTAGGCTTGGCCAATGATAATTTAGTCAGATAATACATAGTGCTTGATCTGTAGTAATTAAGTCAGAGGTAGTTATGTGACCTAAGCTAGGCTTACCAGTCACCAAATCTTGACTAAAGCCATGAAAAAAGAGATGCACATGTTTATCTGGGGTTTAGCAGGTAGCAAATACTAATACTGTAGCTATGGTTGCCCTCTCTACCACTACATAGAAAAAGATGGCCTCATACAGCACCTAACATGGTGGATGTAGGAACAAAATAGAGAAAATCTGTTGCCTTGACAAAACATCATTTGAACTGTCAATTCAATCCTTACTTGAAGCCATCAAACCCACCCCTTTCTTTTCAATTATCTGAGTGAAGAAAGTACCTTCTTGTGGAAATTTCATCTGAATGATATTTCTATTCCTTAAGTTCTAGGTCCTCGGGCTAGGGTATTTCAAGAGACAGACTGGGATACATGGAATTGGCCGAGTCAAAGTAGGATGGGGGTTAGCAATGATCTCCTTATCCTCCAATGAGAAGAGGACACTACCCTGTAGCATTTCTTAACATCTTTTAGCTCATTTTGAAACAGAAGGTTTCAAATAGTTTTGAATAGCTTTGTAGGCACAACTTTCTGGCACGTTTTTGACTATAAGGGGTTATTCTGCTCCTTATTCTCTGCTTATAGTAAGTTTGTATAGGATGTGACCTTAGAACTTATCTGTTGACCATTTTTATGTGAAATTAGTTTTCCTGAGCTTTTAGAATGAGCCAACATGCACACCTGTGTGTCAATAAATGGAAACAGCCTTTTGTTAGTTGACAAGATCTGAAGCTACTAGATTATTTACCATTAACTTCTTTTGCATTCCACTCTTACATAGAAAGTACTTTTTTGAAAAAGTGGTACGCTCATCCATTTCCCTTTGTAGACCTCTTTGCCAGATTAGGAATGCTCCAACACTATACAATACTCTCTGATCCTCCTATTACAAACAAGGTGTGATTTGTTTCTTTGCACAGTGTAGCTACTGACCCGAGAGGGCTCTGGTTTCTACCAGCTCTGCCTCTCAGCCACTTCTTCCTGCTTTAACTTCTGCATGTGGCAGTGATTCTCCATATCCTGCATTTACTCTCATGGATAAGGGATACAGAGATATCTTTATTCCACCATCTCCAACAGAACATTGCTGTCTGTGTTCTTTGGGTGAAAGGATGTCTGAAGTTGTCCTTAAATTTGGCTCTATAATGATGCATAACTTAACATTTATTAAATTCATAATAAAGCATCTCCTAATTATTATTTGGAAATTCACATCAGGAAAATAATCTTTGTCCTCTAAGATTAATGAACATAATTTGAATAAACAGTGTTCCACAATCTTTAGAAATCATTTACAGTAATAGCAAATTAAGGTTTCCTGAAGCAATTTATATACACCTGACCAATGTTTATTCAGCTAATTTAATAATATGCTAGAGCAATTTATACAAAATTTACCTAAGAGTGATGATTAAATGTTTAAAATTCACTACATGCAGATATACACTTGATACAGATTGGCTTAAAACATAAACTTCACTTTAAAACTACTACTTTCACTCCATTTAATAATTGCATAATATCCAGTGATTTATTTTTAAATGCCTACATTTTATTGTGCATTAAATAAGATTCCGTATTTATGCACAGATATTCTTATTTAAAATCCCCCAAAAAAACTATGAAAACTAATATAGCATGCCTAGGTTAATGAGAATTTTTCATAAATAAAGAGACATACCAAATAGATATAGAGTATTCTATATAGAGAGAAATGTAATAAATTGATGTGTAAGCTATATCTGTTGAAAGAATGAGTGTACAAAATATCCATCTATGATCCTTAGTCTACACTGGACTTTCAAATTACCAAAAAGTAATGTCCTCTACTTTGTGCAACAAAATTTCAAGTAGCTAGTAGGTTCACATTTTCCTAGTTAAGTGAACATTCCCTAGTTAAGTGCAACAAAATTTCAAGTAGCTAGTAGGTTCACAATTTCCTAGTTAAGTGAAAGGGGAGCAGCAAAATATAATCAAACTCAAGAAAATATATATATATTCCAAATATGGTCTAAAAATCTTTTGGCAATGGGTATGTTGATCTTCATTCCTGCATTATTTACTGAATATGGAGTAAAAGAGTATGATGATAGATGTAGATATACAGATAAATAGATGGAGGTATAGATAGATGTAGATACAATTATAGACATCAAAATATCCTGAGTTCTTAGCATAGTCACTGGCACATAGTCTTTGCCCCACCTCTGTCACTGTTCATCTTTGTCTCCTGTTAAATCTGACAAACAAGAAGAGGACCCCATTGTACAAAGAGTCTAGGAAGGAGATTCTACGCAAAGCCCTCACAGGAGAAAAGGCTTTTTGCTTGAGAAACTGATTGGAGGACAGTGTGAGCAAGAGTGAAGGGGTATGAGAGAAAATGGACAGGTAAGTAAGGGCCAAATGGTGCAAGGCATTATCGTTGGGTAAAATGCTTAGATTTTTTACCCAAGAGCAATGGAAATCCACTAAAAGGTTTAAATGGAGGAACGTGACCTGATTTACTGTTTTTAAATATGGTTGCTGTGTAAAGATGGCCCTGGGGAAGCAAAAAGGGGAGCAGCAAGAGGCAGGAGTTAGCATGCAGGTGAACTGCCATGAAGGCCTGGATCAGGAGGTGGCCCTGCAGCCAAGAGAAGTGGGAGTGTGAGGGATCCGTCACTTGTGGGTTGTGGTCGTTGTGTCACAAGGAGGAGGAATCAAAGAAACTCCAAGATCTCTGTCTGGAAAAACTTGAGAGATGGTGCTGCCATTTGCTGACAGGAAAACAGCCGACAAGGGAGGGACAGATAGGGTGATGGAGAACTTAAAATATGCATTTAGTCTAATATGTTGTAAGGCATTAAAGTCTAAATGTCAGGTGGTCAGTTGGCTATGAGTGTCTAATACAGGTGTGTTGGGAAAAGGTATTAATGCAATGTAGAAAACCCACTTTAGTCCACATTGATTACTTACATTTAATACTTATGTTGCTTTAATTACTTATATTCTGCTTAAGTGATAGTTTAGCATTCTTTTAGAGATTTGAGTCCCCTGATAAACTGTCACATGTATTTTATGCAAAGAACAATATGTCACAAAGTCTAATCTAAGATTCAGAATACATTTGTGAAGAAATATTCTTTATTTAATCTTAATCAAGTGAAGGAATCACTAAAATAATTGGAGGTCATAAGAGCTATTCAGATGCAGATAAAAAAGAAAATACTGCTTTTTGTTGGAATTAACTAGCTGCAATGAATTAGGATTTTAATTGTATTCTTTGTCATTTCATCTGTTATTTATCATTCCTGGTATCTTGAAGTAACTCAGGGAAGAACTGAGACAACTCTTTTTGGCACTGTTATAAATAATCGCTATTTCGCAAGAAACATTCCTTTTTTGACAGCTATTAATTTTTCTGGAAGATCCTTTAACTTCAAAAAAGCTGCAGAGTATTAACTTTTGTTTTAGTATTCACTTTTGTCATTAAATATGACAAGTGACATTAAATTTTCCTCATGACTGGACTTTAAATTTGAATAATTAAGTGAACAGTTCATTCTGAATTATCAATTGGCAAGTCAGGAACCAAAGACAGATGAATAAGATACAATCATTTCTGCTCAATGATAACTTTAAGATTGTCAGTGTCCTTTGATTTGTTTGACAGTTTAATTTTATGCTAGCTTCAAATTATCAGAAAATACAATGATGAAAAAATATTCTGTCATACTTGGAAGAGGTAGGGACAATCCATAAAAAGTATCAAGCTCATTCAAATAAGCATGGAGGTAAACACTACAGAAAAGGGGATATCAACTTTTTTTGAAAAATAATGTTATCAGAGTGATTAGCCTTACTAAAAGTAGTAAAATTCTTTAGTAAAAATGTATTGCATTGTTATAATAATAAAACAGTTGTTAATATATAAATCAGCTATACATTATATATGTGTATACACGTATATACACATGTGTGTATGTATACACACACATATACATCATACTTATCAATCATTTCCTCAGGAAGGCTGCGTTTTCTATGTACCAGGGACACAGGTAGAAAATGTGTACAGTTGTTTCAAAATGGAAAGAAAGAAAGGCTCTATTTCTGCCCTCAAGAAAGTTAAACTCCAGTGGGTATAAGCAGACACAGAACAAAGAATCATCATGCAATATGAGGGAGTGAAAAATAAAGAGGGGACCAGAGAATGGGGGAGGCAGCTTGTTTCAGTTTAAAAATTACCTGTGAAAGTTCCAAACCATGGCAATAAATTGAATATTGCTATAAAAAAAAGAAACATCCTCCCACATGCTCACTGAAAGAAACTTTACACAAAATGCCACACACACACCCTCCCATGTTCTGATCTTAGCTCAGCAAGCATATACACAAGAAATATGGAAGAAAAACATGTTCCATATGATAAAAAGCTTCAACTGAATGTAAAATTGTAGGGCCCAGTACAACATACTAGTTACCTTGATATTATCCCTCTGGTGCACAGGAGAGTTGGGGTCTATAAGGCTGCCTTCAAGGCCACCAAAGTTCAGGTACAAAGTGACTTGTAAGGTATGACATAAGCAGGACTACTTCGGGAACTCATAGGAATTTGTAAACATGTGAGAGTGAATTCCTTTTATTGGTTCCTTTTTAGAAATCAACTTTATGAGATAAAATTTACTTACAATAAGCTGCATGAGTTTTGAGAAGTATACACATCGGGAAGTCACTGCCCAAACAGACACAGAACATTAGCATCACCCATTGTGCCCCCTTGAGTCTATCCCTCCCTTAGTCCCTGGCAATAGGCAATGATGTAATCTGCTTTAGTCACCATAAATTGGTTTGCATTTTCTACAATTTTATGTAAATGGCATTAGATTGTGCATACTATTTGCATCTGCTTCTTTCACTCAGCATAATAATTCTGAGATTTCTCCATGTTGTTTGCTGTATCAGTAACTCATTCCTTTTATTGCTGAGTCATATTCCACTTTATGGATGTGCATATGTCAATTTTGTTTATCCATTTACCTATTAATGGGTATTTAGGTTGTTTCCAGTTCTTGGCTGTTACAAATAAAGCTGTAATAAGCATTCATATACAGGTTTTTGTGTGGACCTACATTTTTATTTCTGTTAAGTAAATACATAGTAATACAGGAAAAGGCTGGGTCATAGCATAGGTGTATGTTAAACTTATCATGAAACTGCCAAGTTATTTTCAAAGTGATTGTAGCATTTTTCATTCCTGCTAGTGTCTAAGAGTTCCTGTTAAACAACAGCATCACTAGCATTTGGTATTGTCAGTCTTTCTATTTTTTATCCATTTTAATGGGTGTGTAGTAGTATCTCATTTAGATTTCCCTGATAAGTAAAGATGTTCAATATTTTTTCATGAGCTTATTTGCCATTCATCTTCTTTTGTAAAACTTCTGTTCAAATACTTTATACTTACTTGAGGGTTGTTGGACTTGTTTTACCAGTTCTTCATATATTCAAAATGCAAGTCCTTTCTTAGATGCATGTATTGTATTTTCTTCCATACTGTGGATTCCTTTATCCTTTCCTTAAAAATATTATTTATCACTTTATCTAATTTATCAATTTTTCTTTAATGGCTCTTTCTTTTTCTATCCTAAGAAATATTTGTCTATCAGGAAGTTACAAATATTATTTCTTCTGAAATTTTCATAGTTTTAGCTTTTACATGTAGGTCTACAAAACACTTTGAGTTAATTTTGGGAAATAGTGTTAGGTAAAAGTTGATATTCATTTTTTTTCATATGGCTATCCAGTTGTTTAGGTGCTATTTTTTTTTTCCCACTCAGTTGAGTTGGCAAATTTTTCAAAAATTATTTGACCATATATATGTAGGTCTATTTCTGGGCTCCATTCATTCAATTGATGTATGTTGATCCTTTCAGCATTACCACACAATCGAAATTTCAGTAGCTCCCCAAACCCAGTCAAGCCTTCACATGACTGAAGCCCTGGGCAACATCTTGCCTGTTATCTTATGAGAGATCCAAAACCATAAAGTGCCTAGATAAGCCACTCCCAAATTTATTGCCTGTGATTATGGTAGATTATGGTGTGATTAGGGTGATTATGGTAGAAAAGACTACTTAGAAGTCACTGCAACTGCCTCAACCTACCTAAATAAACCAAAAGGGATACCACATTCCAAAAGGGATTGCAGAGATTAGTGTCACCATCACAGACTCCAAAGATGCAGGAGTGCTGATTCCCACCAGACCCATTCAACTCACCTTCTGGAGCCTGGGCAGAAGACAGATGAGACTCAGCGAATGCTGTTAATTACCATAAACTTAATCAGCTAATGACTCCAATTTCAGCTGCTTTTCCAAATGTGGTTTCATTGCTGACACCAATCAACACAACCTCTGGCACCTGGTCTGCGTTTATTGCTCTGACAAACACAGGACATCTCCTAGGGTGCCCTTTAATCTCCCACACTCTACGATTTAAGTCCAGTCCAATACAGGAAGGACTGGTAATGGTCCAGACTCTCCAGGAAGCAGTTCAAAGTTACCCCACAGGCAACTGAAAGCAAAGGACATATGAATTACAGGGCAGAGGGAGGCAATTTTTTAAGTACCAGCTATGACCACACCGCCAGGTGCAGAAATGAGAACTTTAATAGTTATAAACATTTTCTTATCTTAATATTAATAATGTTTATAGATATTAATAAACCTTTTCCATCTCCTCTCCAGTTCCCCTACCATCTATCATCAAATGTGTTAAGGGTATTAGACTTTATATCTCAGTGTTACTGGTTATCAAAACTGTGACTTATTTAGAAGAATAAGCATCACCCAAAGATAACAGAGAGGCTTCATACCCTTTTGGGGGGCTAAAGGTCAGTATCTGTTCAGTTGTACATGAGATAGTTGTGGTCTGTAAGGTGGAGGTATGACTTTACTATTTCGATACTAAGTGTGGTTAAAGAGTGTAGATAGGCTCCAAGTTGACAAAGGGTAGACAGTGGTGGCTTTGTAATATGTCAGTTTCACTAGACTAACCTATGTTTTCCAGAATTCCCTTCCCAGTATCTTTCCCATTAGGGTGGAATAAGTGAGACATTTTGTGCAAGATTTCGAAGGTGGGAGTAAACAGAAGCCTCATGTGTACCAGGTGATTTTATGGCTCACACATGCTTTCACTTCCACTGGTCATCTCACCAGAATGGGGCAGCAGGAGACCTGCAGGTGCTCCACCACATCCCAGGTCCTTCCTTGGCTTCTCCAAGTCCTGGTCCAACTGCACATTTTAGTTTTGTAAGAAACAGTACCATCTTCTCCCAGAAATCTACAACACTGAAGTTAGAGGTATTGGGACACCAGCCCAGGCTCCACTCTACTCCCATGGGTTCCAATTCATTCACGTGGGTTCCAGTTTGTCCCCTCTCTCCTCCACTTTATATTTATCTTTCCTTCCCAATTGCCTGCCTTGCAAAAGTCAAGCTCCAGCATCAGATCAGGCATGAAGATAGTAGTTTTATAGAGACTGCTTAGCCAGCTCTCACAATTGCATATAAAGTCAAATCCCCATAATAAATGCTTTCATATATATGAATATATGTATATTTCCATGAAAAATATATATATTACACATGCTATAAAATTATATATGATATTATATATCATATATAATTATATAAATATGCATATATTAATGCATTATATACATATATGTCATATATATCTTAGTGGTTCAGCTTCTCTGATCACACTTTAACTGACATATTACTTAATGTAAAAAAAGAAATTATGTTTCTTTAAAATACATTTTCAGGTTAGAGTTTGTGAATCTCTGGGCTCAGATGTGTTTTGGCTAATATCTGCATACCAAACAAGATAGAATAACTACCTTCCATTTGTTTTAGTCAGACTTGGCTTTAAGACATAATTTCCATTTCAAATTTTGATCTGCATAGTTTATATTTCTACATGTGAACCTGATCTTTCAGCATTTTCTGTATAGAGAGATGCTGTCTCACATTACCATTAACCCAGCCAATTGACTTTGATATTGGATTGTTTGAACTTGTCTTTTGTTGATAAATTTTAACAGGTAAGGTAATATTTTCAGATGTAGAATCGCAGATCCTGAGGAGACATTGGCCTTGGTTATGCCACATTTTTTTCTTTGTGCCTGAACAAGCCCTCTTGTCCTAAACAAACTCTCTGATCTAAGGACATCATATGCCAATGTAAATCTGAATAGGGGAATGTGTCTGGCCTCAGAACCTTCTCTTTGAGACTTAGACACATTGATACTCCACTGCTAAAAAGCTGTAGCCAGTCCATATAACTCAGATCACGGTGTAGAAATGCCACTTACAGAGCCTTTAACACAACCAATATAAAAAAACATTTAAAAACAAATTGGCATCTTATTGAGTGTGGCCTTGGCAGGGTCTTTGGTGGTGGGCAGCATGCATCGTGCTGTTTGTATTTCTCCCCATTAATTTTCTTCCCTGCTGATGGGAATAAAACACCAGCTGGAGTTAAAGAGAGAACATGTCTGACAAGTTTATTACCCAGATGCTGAGACCGAGAATGCAGAGAGTCATCAGCCAACACTGGGCATTTGCCAAACCATATATAGAGGTTTCTTTTGTGCCACAGGGGTGGTTTCAGTAGGCTGTGTTGTACTTTTAAGAACTGTATGAACTGACACTGCTTTTACAGAAGGCTTAAATGAACTATATTAAAATAAATGCTAAGAATGCTTTAAATGAACATTTAATTACCAAAAATGAACTTAGGTATTGCTATTTAATCATACTATTATATCGCTGCTGGTTAGATCTTTAAAAGTCCTGAGAATGAGGTGATATAAATCAAAGGGCACGAATTTTCGGTTGTAGGACTAAGTTCTGAAAATAAAATGTACAGCATGGTGACTAAGGTTAATAACACAGCACTATGTACCTGAAAGTTGCTGAGAGCAGACCTTAAGCATTTTCACCACACACAGAAGAATTGACAATATGAGGTGGTGGATGTGTTAATTATCTGGTTCTTGGTAATTATCCCACAGTGTGTATGTTTGTCAAATCATCACATTTTACACTTTAAATATATCCAATTATATTTGCCAGTTATTCCCAATTATTCCTCAAAAAAAAATAAAAGAAAAACATTAAAAGTCTTGACTGAGTATATTCTCTTAAAAAAAAGGAAAAATGAGACATATCATTATGTAAACAAGAAAAGGAGATGAACATATGTAATATTTCACCTACAGATGTCACCTTATGTACCTGTATGCTTACCGGGCGAGCTCATGTGGCCCACACACACCTGGTATGGGTGTGTCTTCTTGGCCAGCCCTCTCCTCACTCCTCCATCCTGAGTCCACAGAAACTCCAAGCGGCCAAGATGCTGATTTTCAAACCTTTTGTGAATCTCTCTCTGAACTTCTTACCATTTATCATTGCTTCTCAAAACAGTTACACCTCAGATTCCAGAAGGCCGAGTTGCATAACTCATTGTCCTCTCCCTAAAACTTCTTTCTTCTCTCCTGTGGAAATTCACCATCAGCCTGTCTCTTGCCCACCACCTAGGGCCCAGGGCTCCCTCAGTTCTGGTGCTTTCTTTGAGAATAGATGTTATTTGTCTCCATTGAAATAACACACTCTGTCTCTCTACCCCTAAATGCTTCTCCCTGGTCTGACTTAACATACACTTCTCTGTTATTTCAAATAAAATATTAGCACTATCAAAATGCTTTTGGGAAGACCTACCATGAATAGGTTCTAGCAGTCTTTACATTTGAAATGCTAATCATTTATAAATAGGGCTTATGAAATGACTTCTAAACTAACAACAACAAAAAAATATTTTCAAATATGTCCTCTAAAGAAATAATTTTTTTTGGTATCATTAATATACAATTACATGAGCAACATTACGGTTACTACATTCTCCCCATCACCAAGTCCCCCCCAGATACCCCATTACAGTCACTGTCCATCAGCGTAGTAAGATGCTATAGAGTCACTACTTGTCTTCTCTGTGCTATACTGCCTTCCCCGTGCACCCCCCCAACATTATGTGTGCTAATCGGAATGCCCCTTATTCCCCTTATCCCTCCCTTCCCACCCATATAGAAATAATTTTTATATTGCCATTATACTGATCTCTTTTCTTCTTTGCCAACTCCTTTCATTCCTCCAACTTAGTCAAACCCAAAACTAACTCAAAATTCAAAAACGTTTTTTTTCTCTTTAGGAGATTTTAGGTCCTAAGTTCTCTCAATACTTATTTCATGTTTTTACTTTGCCTAAATCAATCCACCCTAAAAATAATGCCATCCTCAAATAAACTTATGAAATTAGAAGTCAAGACAGTGCTTTTGGGGCTGGGGGGGTTCCCTAGAAAGGGCCCTAGGGTGGGTCCTTGGAGACTGGTTATGGGTGCTAATTATATGGGTATTTTCTGTTTGTGAAAATTTTTTCATGATGTTTGACCATAATTTATAACTTCTCTTTACATTTAAAACATTTAAAAGTGTTTAAAATTAATATGTCTACTTAAATTTCCCTGAAAGATGCATTGACCATGTCTGTTCCCAGCCTCTTTCCACTCTACTCGCAAATTTAACAAATGAAAAGCATACTGAGTCCATTATAAAAGATCTGAAGCAATTACTTTTATCATTGATTTATTCTATCTCTGCCATCACAATTATGTTCTAGCCAAGAAGATATTTTAATACTCTGAGCAAAAGTAATCTATCATACAGCTCTTCCCATTGATCAATTTCCCTGCCTGCAACCACATCACATGGTCTCATTTCAGGGCTCTAAGAAAGTATCTGAGAGGCTGCACTTGAAGTTGTGTTGCGGATAACAAAGAGCAGAGCTTTCAAGCACTGTTCTGAAGCATAGTAATGACTCTGTAATTAATACAATTCAAAGAACTCACACGAGTAGTGTCATGCCATTCCTATCAAATGTGATTAATAGGCTTCAGCCACTGGAGCCTATTCGTCCTGGTGCTTCTTCATATCAGAAAGAAATGGAAAGGTAATTACAGATGAGATCCTGTTTTGAAGCTTTTTACAAACCCAAATGTATTTGCTGTATGTCTTACACACACATGTACCACACCAGAGCCACAATATTGCAAGTAGCTGGGGCAATCCATGTGAAAAAGAGAGAACAATGGATAAAGAACTAACATGAGTAAACTGTACTAAATTACTTTTTGTCTGGCATATTCTCCTCTGACTTCAACAGTCCTCAGATTCTGAGGAAATATCCAGGCTAAGACTAGCATTTCCCACAGAATCAGTTAGAATAGAATAAATGAGTAATAGAAGAGGATCCCATCATATATTTCTCCACACAGTACCAATGGACTCAGTTTGACCAAGATTTATGTTTATTGAGTGCTTATACTATAGGCCAGGCCCTGTGCTGGGCCCACCTAAGAGAAAACAGGAACAAGACTTAGTTCAATCCCTTAAGGACATGACAAAGATTTGATGAAGTTAAGGATATCAGAGGAGAGGATCCTGGATTTCCAGGTGGGCCCTACATGCCACCACAGGTATCTTGAGAAGACAGAAACGGCAACATGAAGATGCGACTCCTGACAAGCACCAGAAGCTGGAAAAGGCTAGAAGAATTCTCCCCAGGGCGCAAGAGGAAGTATGGTCCTGCTGGCACCTGCATTTTCGGTCAGTGAACCAACTTCAGATTCAGGCTGTGAACTGTCAGAATAAATTTCAGTTTTTTAAGCCACCAAGCCCTGCTAATTTGTTAAAGGAATGACAAGGAACTAGCACAGAGGGTTAAGTTACACCTTGAAAAGTAAATGTCTGGCTACTTTGTTGAAATTTACTGACTCCAAAAACAGGGAAACTGTTAATGTAAAGTTCCAAGTATTAGTCACACAATAGAACCCAAACTCCAAACCCACAGAACCGAGTGACTCCCATGGACACCTAGTGGCCTCCCAGGGAAGTGGTTTAGAGCCTGGAACTCCTGCCTGCAAGCAATAATTCAAAACAACTTATTTAACCTTTTCGTAAACCTCAACTTCTTTGCCTGATGATAAAAGTAATACTAGTTTCTTTTGTGAATATTTAAAAAATTGAGGTAGAGAAAGCACTTATTAACATAGTAGTTGTTTAATACTGTTAGTTATTATTCTTCATTCCCAGTAGCATTTGTAGAAATTATCTTCCAGGGATCCAGCTCCTACTTCCAACTACATCTATTGATAAATTTGCATTGACAAATATTTAACAAATTTTATTATTAATAAAAAAGTATATATATAAATGTGTTTATTAAATAAAATATTAAACAAATATTAACAAATACATAACAAAATTGCATTTCAGATATCTTAAAAGGGGCAATTAGTGTAACAGTATGGATTCTCCCTGAGAACAGATGGAGGACAGATGTTTGATGGGCCTAAGGAAACCTCTCATGCAAAGTGAAACCTCTCACTTTGCATTATTTGTTACATTTAATTTCAGTGTAGTCAGAGATCCCTTCTTCCCAGCCCCCACAAAAAAGCAAAAACTGACCCTGTATCCTTACATCACACCTCTCACAAAACTGTTGTTTGGTTGTTTTCTTGACAAGTGGGATGATGTATATGAGAATGATTGGAAAAGTATAAGAATTAATTACAGAAAAATGAGGAGATGCATATCCCAGTTCATTTGATGAAAGTTCTTTTTAAATACATGTGAGCAAGCATGTGCCTCTGTGGGTAGAATTGCAGCATTTCCAGAATCTCTCGCCTGGCTTTAGTGCATCTCCATATCAACAGGTGTTTCCAATGGGTGGAGAGAAGAAGCTATCTCCATATCAGTGGGTAATTACATGGGTGAGCAAGGGCTTATCTGGACCAGAGAGGTTGGGGGGAGTATTCGCTAGCCTCTGCTGCAGCTAGAGAGATGCGGCACAAGACAACTCTGTGTAAACAATAAACGGGTTTTAAACTTTTTTTCTCCCATTGACTGATTTCGATTTCAAAAGCATTTTGCCCCAGGATTTTCCCCTCCCTGGATTTACAGCCTCTTAGGTATTATTGTAATCTGTTAGGTTTGGAGGTCAGCAACTTTATGGTAATTAGTAAATTAGTCATAGAGTGTGTAAAGTAAAAAAGGAATTATAATCACAGATTTAAGAGGAAAAGAAAAACAGCCTGATTTGAAAATTAACAAGCCAATCCTGAATTCTATTACCATCCTATGGAAAGAAAAATTAAAACTAGAATACAGTGAAAATATGTTGAAGTATTTTCTTTCTGATTCTGTAATTGGGGATTTAGAGGCCATTTTCCTGATGTGACCCCTTTGCCCAAGTCCACTAATTCCTCTGTTCATGGGGTTGACACCGTTGCTTAGCAGAACTGGGGCCCTTTACAGGAGAAGACCAGCCAGTCCCCCTAATTTGTCTCACCCATATAATTGGAAAGGACTTAAAATGCCTAGGAAATTCATTTCCTAGGACTGCTTTAACAAAGTGTCACAAACTAGGCAGCTTAAAATAATGGAAATTTTCTCTCTCACAGTGGGGTTCCACATCCTCCTCCTCTTCCTTCCTAGATGTCCACCCTGGTGGAGCCACAACCTCTTTATTTCCTTCCTAAATGCCACTAGCTTTCTTCTCTCCCCCTGCTCCAGTTCTACACAATCTACTTCCAGACTTGTCTTTGTAAAGAATAGTCCTTGTCCCAATGTCCTCCTCAAAAATCTTCAGGTGGCCTCCACCAGAAAACATCCAATTCTGCAATGTGGTCTTCAATTGCATGTAATGTCACCTCACACTAAACTCCCATAGCTCTTAAGTTACATTTCTTCTACACTGGTCACTTGCTTGTGCTTTATGGGTCCTCATAGGTAGATGGCATTGCCCCAAATGGATTAGAAGCTACTTGCAATTTATATTTTCATCCAGGAAACTTAGCAGTTTTCTGAGCTTTAGGTGCTTTGTTATCCTATATATAGTTTATATTAGAGTTCACTCTTGGTGTTGTTCATTCTATTCTTGAGTTTTGTCAGATGGGCAGTGACATGTATCCACCATTATAGAATCCTACAGAGTAATTCACTGCCCCCAAAATTCTGTGCTCCACCTACTCATTCTTCCCTTCCCTCAACTCCTGATCGTTTTACTATCTTCATAGTTTAGCCTTTCCCAAGATATCAGACAATGAGATCATACAGTGTGTAGCCTTTTCAGATTGGCTGCTTTCACTTAGTAATATGCATTTAAGATTCCTTCAGGTGTGCAATTGTTGAAATAGCATTAAATATAATTTTTTATCATTATTGTAAAATGTGAAGCCAAGTTGCAACTAAGGATCATCATTGGTATAATGGATTTTCCTTTGCTCTTGGACAGCTGCATATTAATAACATAAAAGTAAGGAAACATCCTAATGTGATGTGTACAAGAAAACAAATTGGAATGAAAATCAGGTTTCTCTGAAGAAGGCTTTATACTAATATCAATTAATATTTAATGTCACTTAACTTGAAAATAATATTTATCATGTTATTTCTTAAAGTGGCAATTAGCATTTGGCATGTCTAACTGTTGTATGATAAACACTGAGATTAATTTATTGATACTTCTTCCTGAGAAACTATTAGAGAATTCAATTAGAAATTTATAATTAGTATTATGTTCTAAATACCATTCATTTTTGGTTCTAACTGGGGACTGTTTCACAAATTGTCCTATATACTCAAATCAACATAAACAAAGCTTTTCAATGTCAAGCTCCTTCCATCATGCCTGTCACACTGAAAGGTCATATTTGATAGGCAGGGGTAGTATTCTGAGAGCAAAATGGAATAAAAACTAAAACATAATGTATACCCCCTCTTTTTATAGCTATGATGGCTAATTTTGTTTGTCAACTTGCCAAGAAATATGGTGCCCAGCTGTTTGGTCAAATCCTAATCTAAATGTTGCTATACAGGTATTTTTAGTTGTGGCTCACATTTTAATCTGCAGACTTGAATAAAGAAGATTACCTTACATAATGTCATGGGCCTCATCGATTCAGCTGACAGCCTTAAAAGCAAAGACGGGGTCCTCTAAGAAAGAAGGAATTCTTTTCAAAACCACACCATAGAAACCTTGCCCAGTTTCCAGCCTTCTGACTCAAACCTGCAAAATTAACTCTTTCCTGAATCTCCAGCTATGAATTAAATCATACAGATTAAAAGCCTGTCATTTATAATTTGTTCAGATGTAATTCAGCTATGAAGTCACTTATCTGTACTACAGTAACTTCCAGCTTGAGAAAACATGGAATTTCAGTCAGTTGATTACATCTAATTACTATAGTACTTTTAAAAATAGACTTTTCATTCACTTATTTTTGCTATTCAAACTTTATTAGTTTCTTGGGAAGATATGTCTCATAAAATTGTATTACTTGAATGCCATTTACATAATCATCATTATTGATAATTACTTGGTCTAGAATGAATTTTGAAAGTGAATAATGGGTATATGCCATATTTTCTGACTACCTGTATTAGTAAATATACATTAAATGTCTTACTAAAGTCCAAATTATAATTTTAATCAGTAGAGAAGCTATACTTGTTTTTCTAGTGGATAGAAAATCTGATCATTTGTGCTGAGAATTCAGATGTCTTTAAAGAATGGATGAAAATGAATTTCTACTTGTTTTACAAACAAAGCAACACATGTTTTCTCATTGTTTTCTCAGCACATTGCTTCTTAATAGAGAACACTTGAAATAAACTTCTGAAATTATTTGAATTCTTTATGATCCTCAAATCCTCTAATTGATGGTGGGTTAGAAATGTACAGGAATTACCCTAAGAATGGAAGCAGCCGATGGAGCTGAGATAATGCATTTTATTAATATTGATAGTTTTTCTACTCTCTTCCATCTTGCAAAATTATTTGATCTATAGTGGTATTATTTCTGGTTCCATTCAGCCAATATTGAATGATAATTCCAATGCACATATGCCATATACAGCCAAAAAATAATTCTACCAGAAGATCAGCTCAGGGTGCAGAGTGTCTGAAATACATATATAAATGTTACTACAGCCAAGTTAAAGTCAGAGATTACAGATTTAGGAAGATTGAAGAATCTGTAGCCTGGGCTCATGGTCATTTCAAGAACACTAGCCAAGACTCCTAACGCTGCAGGTGATCAACTTCACACATCCAATCAAAAATGAAGTTTGGATTGTAGGACCTTGGAAAAATAATTCCAAAAGTCTCTTCTGTGGTGAACTCTGGTGAAGTTATGGGATGTGGGAGATGGTACATGAAAAGTTAACTACTCCCAAACTGAGATCAACTGCGACTTAAAACATCCCGACTGGGGCCAGCTACTCCCGTACCTCCCAGGCACTATCAATATTTGGATCCATAAATAATTGGGTTTGCTCCAGAACCAAGGATAGCAAAGTTGGAAGTAGAAAAGGATACAAAGAGTGAGATCAGAATGATTTCCAGGTGATCCACCTGAGTAGTTTAGTTTTTTATAGTCTGATTTAGATTATCTTGTTTCACAGAATAAGGTGTAATGGAGTAACAGAGTGTCTCCTTTGATTTCATAGAAGCAGGCTGAATTTCTGTTTTTCTAGAAAGTAGAGAAACTCGGGCTTTCTACTGTATATTTCCTCTGCATTTGGTGTAATGTATGTCTCTAGGTAAAAAAGAGAACATTTCCCATAATACATGTATAATTTGATGATATTGGAAATATGGATATAATGTTAGAAGTATTGTTTTAATGGACCTCTTCAGCACGGGTCATAGTATGCAATGGAAATGCTCACTGGGATTTCAAACGACAGATCTGAGGAAAGTTATTTGTTCATAACTCAGGTCAGGGGTATTATCTGTATGTCTGTGTGGGGTTTTTTGTTTTTTGCTTTTTGGCAGTTTCTGCTATGAAAACCCTAGAGATGAAATTCACTGAACCCAATCTCCTGGTCTATGGAAGAATGGAGCTGAAACCAGGCAGCTTCATGAAAGGAGAGGAAATAATGTCTTTCATCTTCCATTAAATTTAGAGAAATCTGAGTCTACCCACACAGTCAATGGAAGAAAATGGGTGCTAATATGATGGCACCCAACTTTTAAACTAAATGAAATAGTGAATAAGAGTCAAACAGTATATGTCTCAGCTACATAGAATCATATAAGAAATCTAATAAAAAGCCAGTCAGACTTTATACTGTCAAGAAAACTAATCATCAGTGGAAGAGATACCAGTATGACCAGATTTTTAAATTTTTTAAATATCTCTTTGTGATATTTTTAATACATACTAACCCTCTCCCAGATTTGGATGTACCTTCAAGTTCATGCCTCTTCTTAAACTTTTTTAACTATTGTTGTTTCTGTTATATTGTTTTTGTTTGCTTTGTTTTATTTTTCCACATTAAGTTTAGAGGGAATTGACAGATTCTGATGTTCATTCAGCTAAAGATTCAGACACTCTAAGGAATAAAATGATAGTCTACAAACGTTTGCAAATGACATGCACTCTATCTTTCAACACAAATTCCACTACAAGTTGGACTTCACATTGAGAGCACATGGTGAATGCGCAAAAGACTACTAGAATCACTAATAGCCTTTTATTAAAAGTTACAAAAGGAATAAGTGAAATATAACTATGCTTCAATACCTGCCCCAACTTCACGTTGATTTGTTCTTAATTTCCTAAATATTTATTGAAAGTCTGTGTTCTTACCACTTCTATGCTGTTATATAGGATTTTGGAACCTGATCATATCAGTCTTTGCTTATGCCATCCTGAGGTGTTCAGACTCTACCCACTGAAACAGTGGGAGGCTTTACAGAGGGCAGTTTTAACCAGATACACATTTTGAAAAGATAGCTGGAAATACTATGGAAAATGAGTTTAAGTAGAAAAACACAGGCAACCCATTTCATACACAATGGAATATTATTCAGCCATTAAAAAGAAAGTAATCCTACCATTTGCAAAAATATAGATGGACCTAGAGGGTATTATGTTAAGTTAAACAAGCCAGGCAGAGAAAGAAAAATACCATATGATTTCACTTATTTATGGAATATAAAAGCAAAACAAAAAAATGAACAAAAGAGCAGTGGGTTCATAGACACTGAGAAGTGACTGGTGGTTACCATGGGGGAGGGACTAGGGTGCGGGGTGGGAAGGGTGAGGGGGATAAGGCAGCACAAGAATTCTCAATCATAATATAAGTTGGTCACAGAGATGGTGGTACTGCATGGAGAATATAGTCCATGATTGTGTAACATCTTCCTGTGTCAACATATAGTAACTGCATTAGTCGGGGTAAGGACTTAATAATATGGGTAACTGTTGAACCACTGTGTTATATACTTGAAATCTATATAATATTGTATATTTTTTAATGATACTTCAATAAAAAAGAAAAAGAAAAACAGAGGCAAGCCATTTCTTACTTTAAAAAAAACTTTGAAAAGACTGACAGATTCACTCATTAAGTTAACAAACATTTGCTGGTGGCCTCTTCAAATACATCACAAAATGGTTTTACTTAATGATAGTTCAACAGTGTTTTTAGAAAGAATAAAGATAAACTTGCTATTGTTAACGAATCAATGGTTTTTATTGTGCTACTGGCAATATTCAACATAATAGAAAGGACTAAATATAAACTATATCCAAGAATAGACGATGAGGGCTTACATGAGGACATGGGCAATGAAATTAAGAAGGGAAATGTGCATAAGTTACTCTCTTCTGCATTCATGAAGAACACATATGGTAGGAAAACTTTGGAACTGGCTCCTGCTTGCTGGGATTTGAGTCTACTGGTCTACCTAGAATATCCTGGGTGATCCCCTAATGTCAGATTTGTATTCCTCACAATGAGAGGATGGTATTAAACTCTAATTTCCCCATTAGCTCTAAAGACTCTGTAAGTCTGTGAATTTATCTTAATTAAGAATACACTGTCTCATATAAAAGTTTTAAAGAACTAGAGAATTAACCTTAATTCACATTAGAGGAAAAATTGTCTTTTTGTGAGTATTCAATTACAATTTTCAAATATCCTTGTGACCTTGCTTATAACAAGGGCTATAAAATAAGTAGCAGGGCTGCACAAAGAGTTTATGCAAAACTTCCCTTATATTTTCAGTGAATCAGAGGTAATTTTCCAACCTACTTTGAAGCTTAATGAGAAGAGGCAATTTTATTCATGAAATTTCCTTTAATTTTGGTTATAACCTATGCAAATGATTAAGGATATGTCCATAGTGTTTGTTATTTATGGCACTTTTTAGATTGGCCTTTCATAGAAGTTCCATTCTCTTCTCCAATACAGAAAGACAGTTTCTGTGAAAGGAGCTATTGTTCTTTGAAAATTACTCAGCTGTTCTCTGTATAGTATTATCTCTGTGTCATGTGGTTTAACAATTTAAAATTTTTCTTTAAATAGGAACAGCAAATAAACACAGGTGGGGAATTTCTAAATATAGAATCTGTTGATTTGTAACTTTTGAGTGCAACTGTATAACACATGAATATTCCCATTTAACACAGCTGTAAAATTAACACTAATTATTTTAAAGTGTTTTAATTAGAAAATGCCAAGTTATTCTTCCCTTTAAGAGCCATGAGAGTGCCATCACCTTGTAATGACACTAAGTAAAGCACTAGTTAAGCATGTCTCTATCTTGAGACAAATAACCAACAGGAAAAATTTAATACCTGTGATGGGAGGCCAGGCAGTGCAGGAGGAATACAACTAGCCCCTAATAACTGGCATGGAGACCTTATTCTCAGAAATAATGGTTTTGATTTTTCCCTCTATAAAACTAGTTAGTGTTCTTTTGATGATGCTATGTAAGATAATTTGTCCAGGAGTCTGGTTTCAGATAAGGGAAATGAAGAATGACCTTCATTTTCAATTCACTTATAAATTCATAGAACAAAGAAGACAAGACATGCTCTACATTGGCAGGGTGGGGATGCCGGAAAGTTGCCAGCACTTTCGATTTTAGCTCATAATCATTTAAAATCTGAATATGATTTACAATGAAAAAAAAATCTAAAGCCTGTAAAGATTTTCTGCATATGAAAGTAACCAGATTCACAATGCTATACACTAACTTGCAGTTTTTAATGTTCTCTTTTTCTCAAAGTTTTAAAAGTTCAGTATAGTCAGCTCTGGATCGTTAAGCCCAGACCCTTTGTGGAAGAATGAAGACAGTGTGAAAGGACAGGATGGTTTGTTGGTAAGGCTGTGTAACTGTGAGGTGGAGCACACAGAAATGCATATACTATGGAACCAAGACAGAAGCACAGCAGTCAAACAAAACTAATGCCCAAGAAACTCACCGAGCACTAAGGAAACATCAGCAGTGTGATCAAATACCACAGAAGAGAGGATTGTATTTAGTTTTCAAATTTTACTCAGAATCAAAAAGGATGGCTCCTAATCACCAGTAGTATCATTTAGTCCCTATGGTCATTAGTGATGGGAAGGAATATCACCTACCTGTTCTGAAAACAGATGACCCCCTGTGGAGCACAGGTGCTACCTGGATACATCTGAACACGAACATCACTGAGAGAATGGATGGAAGCCACTGTATCTCTTGGACCATTGCAGCTTTATCCGTGTCTGGAGAAGCAGGGCATCTTTCCATGAGACACTTCATCATGTAGGAAAAGATCAAACAAATCTCCAGGGAATACAGGTTTGATTTAAACAGTTAAAAAGCAAACCACACACACACACACACACACACACACACACACACACACACACACACACACACACAGGTGCAGTGGCTTTCATGGCCATTTCTCTACCTTTTTGGGCCCCTGGCCTGCCTTCATTTTCACCTAGTGTCCTAAAAATAACATGGACTTTGGTACCGAATGGATCTTGGTTTAAATTCCAGCTAGGTACTTAACTAGTATGCAGTTCAAGATAAGTCACCCTCAGAGCTCCATTTTCCTCATCTATAACACTGTGTAATCTAGGACCATATTACTTCATGTCTGAAAGAACCTAGTGTGAAACCCAATATATAGAAGCTGGTATCACAGAATGTGCTTTCTACCTTCTGACTCCAATTCCCACCTTAATTATTTATCACTGGCTCCAGGATTTGTTTCTTTGGATATAATCTCTCCTGGATCTAAAACTTGGCTTTCTTGAATGACCTTTGATTAAGTATAATTTTCTTCTGTGCTTAAAACTTAGTTTTTTCCCAATGCATCTTAGGTCGCCAGGGTTTGTTTGTTCTTGTTTGTTTGTTAAGTAATCTTTGCTACAGTCCCAAGGAACCAAACCCTGACCCTAGCCATGTGGCTGGTAAAAAGTATCTTTCATAAAAATAAAGCTCAAAGGTTACATTAAAAGTTTAGTAAGAGAAAGTCACCCAAGGAAGCTCAACTTTCACTGAAATTTCAAATCTAAATGTGTGTGACAGGCTTTCTCTCAGCTCCATGCAGCTTCTGGGAACTTCAACACAAAAACAAGGAGGTTTTACTTGCTTTGATCGTATCTTTTAAGTGAGACTCTTGCATTCACACACTATTTTGCTCCTGTGGTTTTACTCTCATTTTATGGGATTAGCTCCACACTTCACAGCACTCATGGGGTTATTACCTCTTGAAACACTTCAACAAAGTTTCCAGTATCCTGCTAGCAAAGGGAGATTAGTGTTTTGGTTAGGGTTTCTGTGGAAGAGTTATCTGAGACTCATATTAGCTTTGCATTCATTAAAATAGGTTAGTGTGATATACATAAGCCATATTATTGAACATGATTTTGAAAAGATAATATCTAGTTATAATCTGGTACCCTTTTACTAATACTTAATTGTTCTGATTTTCATTCCAACCCTATATTTATGTAAAGTTACTAGACTTTTAAAAAAATATGTAATTCCCCCAGAAAGGGAAAAGAAAAAGAAAAGCACAAATTAATGAAAAAGCATGTTCTCTCTGATCAAGCTAAATTGCATGGTGTCTCCTGGTACACCAGTCTAACAAAGGAACAGCCAAGGTGCAAGATAAGATAAACCATCTCTCCAGAGAGCTCCCACACCTGACATCTGGGAGCATGAATCCCAGGCAAGTGGCCATTGCCAGCCCCTCTCTCACTGCCCCACCTTACACATTCTCACCCTTCCCAGCTGTGTGGGGTGCTGAGGAGGACAGAGCCACCTCAGGCTCTCTCACCTCTCCATCAGCCTCAACCCCGATTCCCTCCACCCTGCTCTTCAGCAGACACCCCTCCACGGAGGGGCTCAGTGATAGTCCAGATATGCAACTTGAAAAGTGTGGTTCACTTCTGCCTTTTCTCAATGTTCAATTCAAGACTGACATCTTCTTCCTGGTGCTAAATGCACCATTCACACAAGAGATTTCCATGCAGCACATGCACTGGGGGTTCATTATAGTCCCTGATGAGGGATATTATTGATAGAAGAAACTAGAATATGCATATTTCATTAATTTGTACCATCTGAGATCTTGGTACTAAACACAGGAAATGACCTAATGTCAAGATGTCAAACTGAATGTTCTTAGAAGCCAGGAGCTCAGCAAGGAAAAGGAAGAGGACATCTCCCAGGACAAGTATCTCCAAGTGAGAAGTGAAGGTGGTGGGGGTAAGAAGGGAAAGCGTTTCCCTTTTATTTTTGCCTCTGCTCACTTCTTTCATTTTGGGCCTAAGTAGGGCATGTTCACTCTAAACTCCCAAAGTGCTAAGAGACTTGTTACAATGATCAAATCTCACAAGCTTCTGCGAGCCAGTGGGCATTCGTTGTCTGCTGCCCCAGGATCTCCACATCGCAAGGCCGCCAAAAGCGGATGCCCTAACAGATACCAAGGGACAGACTCAAGGGCAAGCCCAGCCCAGACCGTGATGTCCCATCTCAGCCTTGGCCCTGGGTGGGTCCTCAGTGCAGCCCCCAGCACCTGCCATGACCAGAAAGTAATTTATCATCTGTTCCTCTTCTCCATGCTTCCTCCCCTGACATTTCCATGAGGTCCCTCTGGTCAGCCACTCCTCATATCTGCTTCCAACTGGCTGCCTGTCCAGGGCAGGAACAGCCCTCAGTCACCACAGTTTTCCTCACAGTATCATCCACTCCACAGTGTAGAAGTCTTCATTTTTGTTCATTAAAAGAAGTGAGGGCTCACCTCTGCTTGGACACACTGGGCCCCCCTGCAGCACTGAGCCCTGAGCTTGGGGTGCACACCAATGCTGCAAGGCCCTCTCCTCCTTTCCGCGAATTCTAATCCTAATTTCCACTGTAACACATGGTGTCCTTCATGAAGCTGCAAAAACAAGCAGATGTTTTTTTTAATGCGTAATAAAAATCATTAAATTATTTCTTCAGAGTTCTTTGAACATTTAGCAAATCCACGTGGAAGAAGGCTGTACTGTTATGATACACATTTCTCCTGGCTGAAATTACAACTAAGAAAAGTGCTCTGTCATAAAATATTCCAGGTTATATTTTCATATTCTAGAAGCTATTCTTTAACCAGAGGGTCATGCTGTTGCTATAAAATTCTCACCTATGCTCTTATTTATATAGATTTTGGCACTCTCAGGATCATGGAGGACTTCCACTTCTGGTGAAGTGAGGCCCTCCTTGGCATGCTGTGAAATATTTGATATTTGGGAAGACCCGCCCTTTTTCCTGGCCTCCTGAGCCTCATCCTGCCCCACAGGAAGTTGCCAGTTGAGGCTTGTCCAGCCCCTGGTGATGTGGGCTGCCACTTGGCTCTTTGATTCTGCCTTTCTTTCCATGAAACCAGCATTTGCTCTTTGAAAGCTGATAAATTAGTGGCTACGTTGCACACTTAGTATTCAGCAAATATTAATTAGTAGTACTAGTGTCGGGCAAGCTTTTTTCTGTGTTTTTTTCTATAAAGGACAATGTTTGTCATATTTAGACATTACAGAAGGGCATGAATAATGTTATTGCATATTTAAATAAAACATTACCTATTTTTTTAGTCTGAGGGAAGTTTTTCAGGTTCCAGTAATAAGAATTCTTAACTTTTGATGTTTAATTAAAAAAAAAAAAGAACAAGAAGCAGCAGCAGCAAGGACTGGGGAGAGAGTGTGATTAGGTAATGGAGATGAAACGGGGATAATTAGGAAATACGTCTGAAGAGCACTGTCTAATAGAGTAAGAATAATTTAGGGGCATACATGTTAAAAGTGAACTTCTTTTAAAATTAAGAGAAAAAGAACAGCAGCAACCCAAGAGTTGGCATGTAGCTCAGTTTGACTTCCTCTGGGTGCAGAAACTGATGTAAGGATGTGGGTGCAAGGGATGTATTGATAAGGTGATTGGGGAACCGGAAGCAGAGGGAGAGAAGCAAGGAGGGAAAGCCACCGGAGGGTGGGAGCCAGTGCCGTGGGCAACGTGGGCTCTGTCTAACAGGAGCCTCAGAGATGCACCCCCCAACTGTCTTTTCCAAAGAACGGAGGCTGGGCATTCATCTACCACCTTACACCCACCTGGGTTCCAGGCTGTAAACAAGCCCATAGCACGATACAGGGGCTGAATTCCCACAGTGTTGGTGGGAAAGCCAAGGCAGACAAGTCAAGAGATGCTTCCAGCCCTTAAGGTAAGATTCTGTCAGGCTCCAGTGGCTTGTGCACACAACCGCAGCTGAAGTCAGAGCGGCATGGTGGGTCGAGCCTGTGGCCACGGCATCTGCTTCAGCAGATCCCTCGCTCGATTCAGATGCCCACAGCCCTGTGCCTGCTCGGAAAAGGCTTCACTGTCGCCTCCGGACCCAGCCCTCACCCTGCTACAATCTTCCTATGCACAGCTCCCTGAAATGACATTATATACTTTGGTTGGCTTGTGCATTTTCTCTACTCAAATGGCTACAGCTTCTGTTGTGTTCTCTGCTGCCTCCCCAGGACCCACAGCTGTGCCTGCCTGACACACAGAGGTGCTCCATACACATAGGCTGAAGTAAGGAATTCATGCCAGTGTGTCCCATGTGCTAGATTGGAAATTAATCATAATGCCATTGATTTCTACCTACAGGGGGAGATGTGATACCTCTATAGGAAATATCTGGACCTTTGAACTCCAAGGACAAAATGACCTTACTATCTAAAGAATATATTAATCTATTATAATATCATATGAATAAATAAATATTACATAGATAAATACATTACATTATGTGAATATAAAACCCTGACCTTGTGTAGAGCACATTGAAAGTTGGTGAGATATAGAGGAGAGAGCGCAAGACCCCGACAAGACGGATGTGCAGCCACAAGACTAGGCACAGACTGAGTCAGAGCAGGGTCACCACCTGACCTGGCCCGGCAGGCCGGCAGCATTTGGTGGGGCAAGTTAGAGGGAAGCCAAGTTGCCCGCATGAATCAGTTGATAAAGAGCAAGTCAGGAAAAAACAGTTGCTCTGTTTGCACAAAACAAAAGGAGCCTTCTAGAGCTCGGGGGTCCTGACAAGACAAAGGTGTGGGAGCTCTTGCCGTGGGACACAGTTGATAGGAAGACAGGAGAAGAATCCCTGGGCCTCGAAGAAGCATTCAGACCAGCATGGAGTCGACAGAAATCCAACTTAAGCTATTATTTTTTTCTCAACAGGAACCAAAAATACTTCATGAAAACAACAGAATCAGAAAAATCCTATAATCAATACGTAAAAAACAGACTGACTCAGGAGGCAAGCCAGGAGCAGGGAAAAGAAAAGCGAAACAAAGCCCTCACCACAACGCCCCGTAATTACTTTTAATCTTAGCTTCTTCTGGTTCTTCTTCCCAGCTGTGATGCTTCCTTATTTTTCCCCAGCATCCAGCCCTATCGTGCCCTCAGCCCCCACAGCAGCCTCCACCGCATACCTGCGCCCCTGACTCAGCTCACAGGCTCAGCCCCGCCAGGATGCGCTGTGCCAGGCCCCCAGAGGCTCACAGTGGGGCCCTGTCAAAGTAGTGCTCTTGGTTAGGTTCCCATTGCATAGATTATGTTGGGTTTACACTTGCTGCCTGATGTACCACCCGCCCCCTTGTGGCCTCATGCCTCCTGTCTGTCAGATGTCCCTGAGCTCACACCACTGAAGCTCCCTAAATGCAGCTGGAGAAATACCTATGTTGTGGCCACACTCAGAGACCTCACCTCCAAACCTCCCTATAGCAGCTGGGCCAGCAGCGCCCACTCGCTAACCAGCTGTCCCTGTGGACCTACCGTCGTTCTTGTCCCTCCTTACTGCTTACAAAGTACATTTTTTGTGGTATTTTAAGCCTCACAACAATACTGCAAAGTTGATGTTAATCCCATTTTACTGCTGAGTAAACTGAGGTTCAGAAAGGTTAAAAATTGCTCAAGTACAAGCAGCTTTTCCTCACCCTGCCTGATGGGATGCAAAGACTCCCCACTGGGGCCTGATGCAGTGGAAGTGGTCACAATTGAGTACTAGCCTCAGATCTGGGTTTGAATTCTGGATCTGGGGTTTACAGGGCAAGTTATTAATCTCCTAAAACAACAGTTCTTCTAGATGTGAAATGGAGATAGTATCTAAATTTGTATCTATTTTAACAGGTTAAATAAGATGATCCCACACACCCATTTAGCGCAGTGCTGAGCACAGAGAAAGCATTCAGTAGATGTTATCTGTTGTTAATATCATTTGAATTTTAAATAATTGGTTCCTCCCTATCTCCTCTCTGTGTTAACCGAGGCCCCAATGCTAACATGTCACCTTTGAGTCTGTATTCTGACCAATGCAATGCCTCCCACACCAGGTATAACCAATACCTCCCCACTGATTGATTCAGTGCCTTGTCCTCTAGTGCCACTCTCTCTGCACAGCTCGTCTCCTGTAAGTATATCTGAACACCCTGGAAATCACTCAACAGGCAATGACCAGAGGACTCAGAATGCTGGGAAGAAGAAGGCCGCCTGGCTGGGGGAATCAACAACCGGAGTTTCCTAAGGTTCCTTTTGTTCTCCCAAATGTCCTCTGGACTTGATGTCAGACAGTCCTACAGCCCAGAACCACCAACAGTAATAGAAGAAAGAGGGAAAGAGAAAGAGAGAGAGTCAGCAAGTTGAATCTGACAATGCTTAAAAAAAAAAAACGCCATGATCAAGGAAGGGTTTATTCCAGGTATGAAAGGCGGGTTCAGGATTCGAAAATCAATCAGTGTAATTCACCATATCAACATGCTAAGGAAGAAAAATTGTATCATTATTTCAAATGACACACAAAAAAACACTGGACAAAATTAAATATCCATTCATGATGAAAACTCTGGGTTCCCTCAGGAGCTCCTGTTGGCTTCTGGGACCTGATTCCAATGCATGTGTGTGGGAGGGGGTCTTACCACGCACACCACCATGCAATTCTCAAACACCAGCAGGGGATCTGAGAACTCAATTCTCATGCCATCTGCCAAGAGACAGCACCAGATTTCCCAGGTTAAGGGATCCATGCTACAAGACAACCCTCCACCCCCACTCTAGATGTCAGTCGCAAGCCCCAGGCTGTTAGCTATGCTTCTGACCAACCAGCTACAGACTGGATGTCCCAGTGACCTCCCCCTTAGGTTTAATTAATTTGCTAGAGTGGATCACAGAGCTCAGAAAAATGTATTTACCAGTTTAATAAAAGATACAGGTTAACAGCCAGATGAAGAAATACATAGGGCAAGGTCTCAAATAAAGGAGCTTCTATCTTTGTGGAGCTTGGGGCCTGGCTCATTGGCACATGGAAATGTTCTGATTCCCCAAGTATGGAAGCTCTCTCCAACAGAGAGACAGAACACAAAAGGAAAGATACGCTCTTCTCATGGGTTTTTGTGAGGGCTTCATTGCATAATCATGATTGACTAAATCATTGGCTATTGGCTGATTCAACCTCCAACCCTGGCTCTTGAATGGGGGTCCAAAAGTCTCTCATTAACATGAAAAGACACCCATTTCACCTTTAAGGCTCCAAGTGTTTTCAGGAATTGTGGATGAAGACTAAATATACCTGGGAAAAATATATTTGGTCATCTGAATGACCAAATATGTATTTTTTGTAACTCACATCACATGCTCATAACACAGACAGAAACAGAGGGGAAATTCCTTGGTTTCATAAAGAACATCTACAAAAACTCAAAGATAATATCATTGTTAATAGGAAAGTTTGAATGCTTTTTCCCCAAAATCTGGAACAAGGCAAGGAGGTCTGCCCTTACCACTCTTACCCAACCTAGTACTGGAAGTTCTAGCCACTGCATTAAGACAAAGAAAAGAAATAAGAGGCATACAGATTAGAAAAGAAGAAATAAAATTATCTTTTTGTATATGGCATGATTAGCTACACAGAAGATCCCAAGGAATCAAAATACAATTAATAAATAAATTCAGTTATATTATGGGATAGAAGATGAACATACAAAAATCAATTCTATTTCTATACAATGAAAGTGAACAAGTGGAGACAGAAATCAAAAACACAATACCATTTATAATTGTTTCAAAGTAAATGAAATATTTAGGTGTAAGTCTAACAAAACATGTACAGGATCCATATGCTGAAAGTTATAAAATGTTGTTGAAAAAAATGAAAAAAGCCCTAAACATTTAGAAAGTAATGCCATGTTCTTGAACTGAAAGGCTCAACATTGCAAAGATGTCAAGTCTTCCCAAACTGATCTATAGGTTTAGAACAATTTCTATCAAAACATAGCAAGGTATTTTGTAGACATGTATTCCAAAATTTATATGGAAAGGAAAAAGCCTTAGAATGGCCAAAACAATTTTTAAAAGAATAATAAAGTGAAAGAAATCACCCTTCCTAGTGTTAAAGCTCACCTATATAGCTACAGTAATCAGGATAGTGTGGTAATCATAACACATAGGGCAGTGGAATAGAATAGAGAATCCAGAAATGGATTCACACAAATAAGCCAAACTAATATTTGACAATGGAGTAAAAACAATTTGTTGGAAGAAATATAGCCTTTACCATAACTGGTGCTAAGTAATAGGACAGTCATAGGCAAAAAAAAAAAAATGTAGTTTTTATCTCACATCTTCTATAGAAAATAACTCAAAATGAATCCTAGATTCAAATGCAAAACATAAAACTAGAAAACTTCTTAGAAAAGAACATAGAAAATCTTCAGGACCTACAAGTAGAGAAAGAATTCTTCAACTTGACGCTAAATTCACAATCCATGAAGGGAAATTTTGGTAAACTGGATCTTACCAAAATAAAAAAACTTCTATAAAAAGTTAGGAGACTGAAATGGCAAATTACAGACTAGGAGAAAATATCTGCAAATCACATTTCCAACAAAAGACTAGTATCTAGCAGATACAAAAAACTCTCAAAGCTCAAAATTTGACAAACAGCCCAATAAGAAAATGGGCAAAAGACATGAACAGACATTTCACTGAAGAGAATATAAAGGTGGCAAATAAACACATGAAAAGATGTTCAGCTTCACTAGTATTAGTAAAACACAAATCAAACTACACTGAGTTATCATTAATACCTATCAAAACCACTAAATTAAAAAAACGGTGTTAACACCAAATGCTGGAAAGGATGTGGAGAAACTGGATCTCAGGAATGCAGCCACTCTGGAAAAGTTCAATAGCTTCTTTAAAACTAAAAATGGACTTAAATAACCTAATAAGTACACTCTTGGGTATATCTCAAATAAATGAAAACTTAATTTCATCTGGAAATTTATAAAGGAATACCCATGGCAGATGACCTTCTGTGAATGAGTGGTTAAACAGACTGTGGTACAGTCATACCATGGAATACTACTCAGTCATAAAAAGGGACAAACTTGCTGGACACCTTGGATGAACCTCCTAGAAGTCATGCTGAATGAAAAAAGACAGTCTCAAATGGATATATAGATCATGATTCCATTTATTTTAAAAAATAATATAATTGTAAAGATAGAAAACTCAATACTTGTTGCAAGAGGTTGGGAATGGGAGTGAAGGGGCCACATATGCCTAAAAGGGGTGGAATGATGGGGTTTTGTGGTAATGGTACAGCTATGCATCTTGTTTGTGGTGGTGGCTACCTGAAGCTACATATGTGATAAAATTGCATAGACACACACACATGCACACACATATGAGTGTGCATGTATAACTAGTGAGATCTGAAAAAAATTTATGGATTGTCACTTCCTTGTTTTGCTAGTTTACTAGAGCTATGCAAGATGCTACCTGGGTAAAGGGAGCATAGGACCTTCTCTTTCTTTGTATCTCCTTATGAATCTTTAATTTTTAAGTGAAGCTGCAGGCCTCAACAGCATGTGAGAGCTGGCACACTGATTTTTATATGCTTAAATTCTGAATATGCAGCTGAAACCAAGTTTTCTTTAGCATTATTACATGGTGAAAGAATTGGAATAAAAGGGAAATACGTTTTCTTTTTTTTATCTAAAGATTTGGCAAAGGGAGTGAAAAGGGCTTTAAATTTAAAATAAAGAGAATACACCTAAGAATTAGGGAAAAGATGCTAATTACCAGATGTTGTACAATTAATATTGTTCTGAAGAGCCTAACACTTAAAGAAACTGCAAATATTAGCTATTGTTCCAAAAAGATGAGCCACTTTTTTGTCTTTCAAACCTATAATTATTGAATGCTGAATGATTGCACACAACGACCAAGCTATTATTACACATTTGAGCTGCACATATGAGTGGACAAAGAGTCATTTTAGTCATCTACTGTAAAATAATATTCTTTCCCTATTGTTCTTACATGGCTTCATTTCTAGAAGATATTTTGACATTGCACCTCTGGGAATATTAATTATAAAATTTTCAGTAGAGATTTTTTTTGGAACAAAGCAGTATCTTGTGCTTTAAGAAAATGAAAAGTAGTAAGATCTTTTTTCCACAGTAAGTGCTAAATAAAGGAGTAAAGAGAAGAGCCATATCTTTAAGAATTCAGAATTTATTCATCAATAAATGCTTATTAAGCAAAGAACTTGGAAACAGGGGTTCAAAGATGAATAAAATACAGTCTCTGCCCCCAAGGAAAAAAAGTATTCCTTTTTAAAAATATTTCTACCTGTTTACTTTAACTATGTAGGTACAAATGGCCCCTATGCACAGAAGACAGGGGTTGTCCTGCAGGTAAATCAAAACATACTGATGGATGGTGAAGAACACAACCAACTGCCTAGTCCTGGTCATTGAGAAAGTGCAGTGTCCTAGAATTCCTCCACATATTTGGCCACCAACTGCACGTTAAAGATTATCCTCTACTTGATCATATCACTTCTTTCAACAATTCCTCTGAAGAACAAGAGTCGAACCTGGGATCTTTTGGGCAGATAAATAACTCCACAGCTGCCCCTTCGATCCCATTACAAGGGCCAATGAGATCTGGGCTCAACCACCTCACAACCTTCCAGCCAGTAATGTCTCACCAAAGGACAGCAAAGGGGAGTTTCCTACCAGGAGTGTAGGGACGGTTGTGAGAGTCTCCCCTCCTAAGGGCAGGAGGGGGTTTGTGACATATAGGTGACCTCTCTAACTCATGTGCCCCAGTAAAATAGAAATCACCCCCTCTTCTGTTTAAACCAAGTGGGAGGCCTTTTGACTTCCTTAATTTACCTCCATTAAAGTTCCAATTTTCACCAAATCTAGGATTGGGGGAAATACTGTCTAAATACCAAACATTTTCCTTTGACTGTGGGAGAAAATACAACAGGGGGCTATCCCAGTCAGTGAATGCCACGGGCTGAATTGTGCCCCCACCCAAACTGGTATGTTAAAACTCTAACCCCCAAAGTAACTGTATTTGGAAATAGGGCTTTTAGGAGGTAATTAACTAAAGAAGGTCATAGAGTGGGACCTTAATCCTACAGGGTCAGTGGCTTTATAAGAAGAGGAAAAGAGAGATCTCTCTGCAGGCAACCACAAAGCAGAGGTCATGTGAGCACATAGTGAGAAGGTGGCCGCCTACTGGCCAAGAAAAGAGAATCTACCTTGTCAGCACCTTGATCTTGGACTTCCCAGCCCCCAGAACTGTGAGAAATAAATGTCTGCTGTTTAAGCCACCCAGTCTATGGTATTTTGCTATGGCAGCTCTAGCAAAATAATACAGTGAAGTTCCATGGTGTCACGGTTAGAGAACGAGTCCCTCACTGGAGATGACAGAGACAGGCACTGACACTGCCAAAATAGGAATGTTGAAATGGGCCTAGAGAGAAGATGATGCCTAATATATTGAAGAAGATTCCTGAAAGCACACACCAGGTATTAAATGCTAAGGTGTGGTGTTCAAGTGGTTGGAGCAAAATTAGTGGCTTAAGTATAGATGGGGATGGCTGAAGCTGAATGGCTATGAAGGACTACCTAAGTGTCAAGGGCAAGGATTCAGATGCCTCATATTCTGGGTTTTGCAGACCTGAAAGATTCTGAGCTTATCTAGTAGGAACCGTTATGGATATTGGGTCCTTTTATTTGAGAGGTGGGCTCTCGTCCTTCTTTTCCATCCTCTAACCTTTCAAGGGAACCCAGTACTAGAACTATCTAGATGATGAAATGATTTCAGCATTTCTTATTCTTTCCCAGTCTCATTTTATGTGCCTGTACCAAGGAATGTGTAGATGTGGAGAGCAGAGCTTCAGTAGCCAAGGCACAGGTGAAAGTATCAAATGTGGATGGGCAAAAGTTGTAGAAACTTCCCTAAGATCGATATGTGATCAACCTCGCTGGAAATATTAGACAAGAGAATATGAATACAGAGAGTTGTGAAGTTCTTTCTAGACCCAGAATACAAAACAGACTCTAGTCAAAAGTTGGATGACTAGGAAAGGTATGAAAGGACATATCTCTGATAGACAGAACTGTAGTGGCTGAGTAAGTGAGGGCTGGTGTACAGTATGATGTTGATCATTTTGGCAAGAGGTTCCCTCCACAAAAATGGTGTTGCGGATTCATGTCCTCAGGTAACACCCCAAAGCATTCTAGGCTGGAAGCCCATGTGTCTTTCCAGCCCATAGGATTCATTCTTAGCACAAGTCAAAGGTATCCCTACAGGAGGGGGTGTCACCCCTCTTTGGACTATGCTTAAATGTCTATCTGGACATGGTGATGTTAAGGCTCTGACACTGAATTTGATATTTTGATTCTCCTGATGAGAAGCACAACTGCACTGAGCAGGACATCAAGGCTGAGAAGTCTCCTGCAGTGGTTGATAGCTCGGATGCTGGAATTACAGACTTTGGTTTTAATATCCCATCTGCCATGTACTTGTTGAATGACCTTGAGCAAGTGAATTAAACTGATAGTCTTGGTCTTTCATCTGTAGCATGTCAATCATAACAGCAGCTATCTCAAAGAGTTTGGAGAGATTAAATAAGAAAGTGCTTGTCATCTTATATGCTGATGGACAGTGACTGCAATGGGGTTGGGGGAGACTTGATAATATGGGTTAATGTAGTAACCACAGTGTTTTTCATGTGAAACCTTCATAAGAGTGTATATCAATAATACCTTAAAAAAAAAAGACAGTACTTGTAATGCTGTTATCACAATGGCAAGCACAGAAACAAGCATTCGTAAACATGTGATAGCCAGAGTCTAGAGCAATTAGGGAGGAAAAGACCCTGGTTAACACTGAAGCAATTTCTTCATCCTGCAAGGAAGTTTCATCCTCTTTTTCCTCAAGCCCAGATCCCAGAGAAAAAAGCATAAGACAAGGGCAAAACTAGGGCAATCTAGTTTTGATTATGACTTGAATTTAGAAGTTGACTTTCAAAGAGATTTTTTTCTGATACAGCAAAACTATGATCCTTTGTTCCTTTTTCCCTGGGTCACCTCTCTCCTGGAATCTATGCCCTCATGAAGTCACTCACCTGAGAACATCACTGACTTCCTTAACTCTCCTCACAGAGCACACAGGACCTTTAAGGAGACATTTATGGTGTATATTAGCCTCTTTGTTCAGATACAAATTTCATTATTTTATTTTTAACTGTGCACTTGAAAGTATATACCTCTTTGCCAATAGAAACACAAGAATTAAATCTACATGTCATGTGACAAAGCTCTTGCTCTGTCGATTTTAGAGACTAAGACAGCATTTCCTGTCAACCCAGACACTGCAGTCTGTCTTAAGTATCCTCTCTTCAGAGTGACAGCTTGGTTTGTTTGCCTACCTGGAGCACAGAACTTGGACGGGGGGCCATGTAAATTGTTCCTGTAAGTGGGACACCAATGAGGGGCTTACAGAAAGCTACTCAGTTGAAACAACCAATCCAGGAAATCCTTTAGTCAAACAAGGATCAAGGCCATTCAAAATAAAATGGCTTTCCCTCAAAGAGAAAATGTTCTGTATCAAATCACTCAATAACACACATGAAAATAACCTGGGAAACCAATAACATTAAGTATTTCTAATTTGCAACAAAAATTGCCAGCATCAAAATTGCCTATAAAACAATATTTGTAATTTTGGAAGTTGCTCATCTCCTAAGTATGCAGGAGATGGTGACGTTCTTGACCAGTATGATTGCTTCTGTTTGTGCTCTGCCTTCCTTTGAGCATGTACACCCAGTATTAACCCTCTATAGCACTTCCCCAGGGCAGATCACACAAGGGGCCCCCATCAGTCAGGACCTCCCTGAGGAAAGAAACTCGATGGCTCTTTTGTTGAAAAAACTCAGTGCTGAAAGACTGAATCCATCATGCTAGACATATGTTATCTCCTCTTGCTCACAAAGGTCTTCCGGGAAAGCAATTTCACAACTGCTGCTGATAACCTGTCTTTTCTTAACCTCCTGCTGCCAGAGAGAGATACCCTGCTCATGACCAGCTAAATGATTTGTCATCGGGGGTAAAATGGAAACTTTCTTGTTAATCCTAAATACACCAAATTCACTGACTTTGAAAATCCTGAAGTTGAGAAGAAAGTCTAACAAAATAATTTTTCTCTCTATAAAATAACAACTTAGTACTTAGTTAACACAGTTAATTACTTGGGAATATTTTTTGATAAAAATCTGAGATATAAACAAACCAAAAAAGAAAAAGAAAAACCCACTAGGAAGCTTTATGTTCATATGAGGTAATTGATAAATTCCTTAAATATGTATTTCTCTTTATGTGGTTTCTAACAAAGATTTTAAAAATTGTGAGAATTAAATAAGATTGTGTGTTGAGAGCACTTTGGCATGACAGTGTGAACACACTCAATGCCACTGAAGTGTACTTGAACTAAAATATGGTTAAAATTGTAAATTTATGTTTGTATATTTTGCCATAAATTTTTTAAATGTTGAATTAGGAATATTGGAAAAAAAATGTAGCACTAGTCTGGCATGGACACTAACACAGAGACCCAATGCCAGCCTTCACCACGAGGTCCTGGATGCCCCCATGCCAGCCACAACCCTCACTGGAGGTGGGGGTGGGTCCCATGCAAGGGAGTGGAGGACAGACAGTGAGAGTTCTGGGAGATCAAGACAGAGGTCAGTTCCCAGCAGAGAGAACGGTCTGTGGACATTTTGCCTGTATGCCTGTACTGGCTGAATATTAGCACCAATGTGCTCATTGATCTTACTATGCTTGAAAAAGAGATATTAACTACAAAAACAGTCTTAAATGAATCGAATTTAATATTTGCTAATGGGTTAAACCATAGAATTCAACCAGCTATTTTCCCAGCACCCCGTGGATTAGCTTGTTTTCCTACTAAGGTAGATTGTTCTATCATTTTATTAGGCCTAGAAAATTAGCCAGAGCTCTATATCAACAGTTTCTCAGTTCTGTATTTAAGCTCAAGGGGATGTATTTAAAGATTCTTTGCAGTAGATGTTGTAGGGCCATGAGTCACCCAAAATGGATACTGTCACCTTCTTTGAAGCTGTTGTCATCCCTCAGTCATCTGACACGTTGGGGAGTATGACTGTACAGAGGGGGCCACACATGGCAGCCCCTCAGTGACGGCTTACATGCAGCCCACGTCAGCACTGGGCACTGCAGGGGAGCTTTTAAAGGGATGCATTCCTGTGTGTGTGCGGACAGCTGAGGAGTCCCTGGAAATGGGGCAAGCTGAGGACCTGTGAAGAGGACAAACTGTTAAGTAGAAAGCTAGACATGAGCAGCCAGGGAAAGTGAAAGATAAAGCTCAAGGAAAAACTGCCCAAACTGCCCAGGTAGGGGTCCCACGTGAGGACCCCTGGGAGGTAATTTCTTACCTATCAGGATCAGGCCAGATTGGTCCCAACCTGATCCCAACACAGGCGCAACTGAACAAAATTAAGAACTGCCCAAAACACACATCATCATGGGAAAGGACATGCGTGCTGAGAGGGATGGCTGTACAAGTGGACCACTCAATCAAATAACCTCACCTTGTCAATCAAATAGGCGCTCCTAGCCAGAATGCAGTATAAAGGCCTCTCGCGTAAGAGAGCCAGCTCTTTGTCTACCTTAACTCTGGCCTGCTTCTCCCTGGGAATGTATTCAAATAAAGTTTTCACTCTGCTTCGCTGTTGTGTCTCTGCCTTCAGATTCTTTGTTGCAGCAGAGACAAGGACAGAGAAGAATGAACTCAACCGGTAATAAAACTAGCAACATTTAGATTATTAATACTATTGTGGCCACATTGGTACCTACAGGCTGGTGTGCCTGGGGAAACGCTGATGCATATATGAGCTGTCAAAAAGCACCTATCCTACTCATTCCCCTCAGTGCTAGAAACATCCTTCCAGTCCTCATCCCATATAAGCATTGCACATCCCCTCAGACCCAGCCCGAATCCCACCTCCTTCATGAAGTCTTCCCTCATGACTGACACAGCTTAGATGTCTCCTATTCCAGACCTTCTATAGCAATTATTCTCTGGTCAGGGGCACGTGAGCACTTGATTCTATACTAAGCTGTTGTACATTCTCCTATGTGTAGTCTCACATGAGCAGAGTGAGGACAAGGCCCGTGCATAAGCTTTCCTTAGTTGGTCCACCTAAGACTGAGGACAGGGAATGTACTTTAAAAATGCTATCCAATTTAGATTTAAATATAATAGCTTCAAAATGTCAATGTCATAGTTTTCCTGAAAAAAATGGGACCAATAGCAGGGCACCCCAAGAAGTGCTACTTTGGCATTCAGATTATTTTAAGCTGAAAACCATCAAGACCTGAAAGACTTAGGAAAATACTTTGGCACACACACACATAACTGGGTGAAAAGAATTAGATGGAGGAACTGTTCCAGGAGGAGAGCTACAACCATAGATAGCTACATTATCATGCACACGCGGGGTCATAGAGGGGAAGGAATGTGACAAAGCCTTGGCCTTAAATTCTCACTCTGCCTTATTTTTTCTCTGCGCTGATCAAGTATTATGTTTACCAAACATTTACTCTTTCATATTCCTGTGAACTGCTTCCCATTTCCTTTGAAGTCTCAGACTCCTAACCCCCTCTCCTTGGATGATATATATACGTCATTCTCCCTGAATGTCTGTAGGTTCTCTGTACATACATAATTAAACTTTGGTTTTCTCTCCTGTTAATCTGTCTCCTACCAATTTGATTCTTAGACCAGCTGGAAGAATATTGAAGGGTAAAGAAAATTTCTTCATCTCCAACAAATGGCAGTATTGTTATAGACCCAAAGCTGTACTTATTCTCTGAAAGAATAACTATCAAATACTATCAGGAAAGCAACCTGCAGAATATTCAGTTTCTTACTAAAAGAGAACAACAAAAGTAAATGACCAACTTATTACAAATAATGAGCACATAAATAGCTATAAAACATCTTTCATATGATTCAAAAACCTTTAGAAGGCCTATATAGTGGAAAGAACTCTATGGAGAATTTCTTTTTTTTATTTTTGGTATCATTAATGAGAATTTCTTTTTAAACTTATTCTGTTGTGCCTAGAATTTACTCTAAGGAAATTACTTTAAATTCAATTACTTAAAAATTCTGTGGGCATTGTGTGAACAAATTAGGGGCAACGTTTTAATAATTTCTAATAACTAAACGTTAAATAAACCAAATAGCAAGTCCTTTAACCAACATCAGCACACATTCTTAGGCTTGTGAGGCCCTGTTTTCTGGATGACCTGGACAAGACCATGGCTGTACAGTCATGCTATTTAGTAGCCTGCATGAAAATCCCCTTTCTTTGCCTTTAGGAAGTTCTCAGAACATAATCTCACTCCATCCAGGGCTCTGCAAATCCTGACATGGTAGGGACTTAGTTTTCATGCCATGCGGATTCAAGCGGATACAGGACTCCAGGGACATACCCTTCCCTACTTATCTGGAGTAGGACAGAGAGAGTGACACACTCGAAGAAAGGTGAGCAAGGGCTAACTCAGAGAGGAGGTGCACCCAAAAGCTTGGATTCTGTCTTTTAAGGAGTTTAAAGAATGGGATAAAGGTAAAAGGCCAGGGGACATAGGATTGTGTTACATATAGAAAGCTATAGGTAGTATATCTTAGAATAATTCAGTGAACATTAATAATAATTTACATTAATAGCTGAACATACTGTCTAGTAGTCATCACAGGCAACTTAATTCTGTCCCTTGCTTCCAAGGTCACAAATTTCTCTTTGTGTCATTTGAGAAAGTCATTTTAAATCTAGGGGTTGATGGAACAAGCAATCCAAGCCAAATCAGGGATACTGTGACCCACCCTAGAGTTTTGTACGTACTGTGGGCTGGGGCTGTTGGTACTCGTATTGTTATAGTAGGTAGATAGCCAGACATAAGCAGGGAATGGGGAGGAATGAGTTGGGCTGGCGTTTGCACTCAGCTAGATGCTTGCTTTCATTCTATACATTCTGTGTAAGCTGTTCTGGTGGGCTGTGGAGTGAGAATATAGGTAACAGACTAGCCAAAACCAGCTAGTTCAAACTCCACCCCAAAATCCATTCACAAAGTAAAAATCATGCCCCTCCATCATTAGCATTGTAAAAATCATACCTCCCCAAGCCATGACAGTTCCAATGGGGGCCAAATATAATAAAAAATCCCTGTGCCACAGGTGAGGGTGGAGCAAGCCCGAACTCCAAAAAAACTCCACCTTTGAAAGCTAATTCCATTTTGGAAATAAATATTCATCTCCCTTCATATACAGAAGACTCCCTATTGTTCTTTCAGGGCAACTCCCTCTGGGTCTGCCCTTACTCCAACTTTAAGGCTTATACTCTTGCCTTTTTCTATAATCTTGTTTTCCAAATAAACTTGTAAAGCTCAACTGCTTTTGTATCCATTCTTGAATTCTTTTTCCTAACCAGACCAAGGACCCATGTAAAGTAACAGCATCACATTTTGTAACTCTCATGTTCTCTACAAGAAAGGCAGTCTAGTCTGCTGATTTCTACCACAGAGCCATAAAAACACCCTTGTACTGCGGGAAGGTACTAACTATCAGTCTGGGGATGACCCTAATGTATCAGTTAGATGAACAAAGACTTCTAACATTTTGGAATGAGTAATATTCTTCCAAGAAAAAGGACATCAAGTATCTACATCAACAGCCCCCAAAGGAGTGTGAAGTAGGCTTTCTACTTCATTAGTATAGAAAACAACTTTATAATTGTAATACCGTATAATTTTATTTTATCTTTGACTTCATTTTTAACAGTTTTTTTTGTTATGGATAATCTCAAAGATATAAAAGTAAACAGATTAGTAGATAGACCCCTTTCCTTCCACCCCTGCTATATACTTAATCATTCACCTGCAATTACTATCAACTCGTAGTTGGTCTTGGTTTAACTACACCTGTTGGGGGTTGAGTTTGTTCTCCTTGGTTCTTGTCCCCGCCACAACAAAGAATTGAAGGACAGAGACACAGTAATGAAACAGAATGAAAGTCTTATTTAAAGACACTCTAAAGGAGGAACAGGCAAGAGTCAAGGTAGATAAAGACAGGTTTACTTGAGTAAAGCAGAGAGGAAGGAAAAACAGAGGGAGGAAAGGGAAGCTCATTGAACTGCTGCTCTGCATAGGGCATATTCCCCTGCCAACTCCTAAAGCCATTGTCACCTGGAGTCCTGTGTCTGCTTGAATCCACATGGCGTGAGAACTAAGTCCCTACCACCTCAGGATTTGCAGAGCCCTGGATGGAGTGAGATTATGTTCTGAGAACTTCCTAAAGGCAAAGAAAAGGGATTTTCATGCAGGTTACTAAATGGCATGACTGTACAGCCACAGTCTTGTCCAGGTCACCCAGACAACAGGAATTCACAAGCCCAAATCAGAGCTCTCAATAGCCCCTCCCTACTTATCTGCAGTAGGACAGAGTGACACACTCAAAGAAAGGTGAGTGTGGGCTACCTCCGAGACGAGGTGCACCCAAAAGCTTGGATTCTGTCTTTTAAGGAGTTTAAAGAATGGGATAAAGGTAAAAGGCCAGGGGACATAGGCTTGTCAGGCAGTCTCATGATGTCTATCTCCAGTGAGAGACAATATGTTATTGTCTATAGCCAGTCCTCTAGGTAATTCTGTAGGACAAACTTCCTGTCCCTCTCCAAGGTAGTGGCCACTCTCAAGCACTGGGAACACATCAGTTAAGACTGCTTGCCTTACCTTAAGATAGGTTGTTGGCTGGTTATGAAAGAATATATTAGGAATTTAACTTGATAACTCCCTGGTTTTTAAAATGGAATTTTAGGCATAAGATGGAGTTCCTCCTGTTCTTACTATACTGTTTATATCTCAGCATTTTTCATTATAGTCAGGAAAAACTAATCATGATACTTGTCCCATGTCTCAGCTCTATCTAACTTGCATTAGCTGGAGCAAGTCTCAAGGTCAGCCCAGATTCAGAGCATGTGGAATGAACTCACATTAACTCTGTCTTTTCTGGCTCTCTAGCTTTACCTGATAACTCCCTGAGTTCTTGGTGGGTCCCACCCTCTTTTCATCCAACTCATATCTGTCTTTCTGCCTAACACACTCCATCCCCTTCCCCTTCCCATTTTATTTTGATGCAAATCGCATACATACTATACTTTTTTCTGTAATTTTTCACAGTGCATTTTATCTATTAAATTTTCAGTTATGTTTTTACCAAAGACAACTCATTTTTAATATAACCACAATATCACTAACACAACAAAACACAAAAATGACTATTCCTCCTTAGAAGCATCAAATATCCGTTCTAGTAATCTCATAAATATATTTTTATAGTTTATTTAGAATTTGAATCTAATATCTACACATTGCGATTAGTAATGCCTGTTAAGTCTCTTTTATCTAAAATTTCCCTCTCCATCTTTTTTCCTTGCTATTTGACTGTTGGAAAAATAAAACTGTGGGTCTTGGAGATTGTCCCACAGTCTGGATTTCATTGATTGTGTCCTCAAAGTACAGTTTAACATGCTCATCTCTCCTATTTACTATAAATTATAAATTGGACCTGCAGGGTTTATCAAATTCAGTTATTGTTATTTTCCCAAAAGACACATCTTAAGTAATAGAGCTTTCTTCCATCAGGAGGAACATAATGTCTGATTGCCTCTTTTTGTGAACTTGGCAGCCACTGATGACCATTATGTAGATTTATTAATTCATTTGGCACTGCAGAATTGTGTTATTCTAATCCCATTATTTCTTCTTAATTTCTCAGCTGGAATAGTTCCTTTGTTCTTCATTGTAAAGCCAGCTTTGAGAGTTGTGGGGAAAAAAACTATTTGGTTTATTTAAATGAATCTTATGATGGAATTTTTAAAGTCTAATTTGAAATGCAAGAGATGACATTGAAATGCAAAACATCATCAGCCCTCCCTTCAGGCGTAATAAACCTTAACCCAAAGGCCCAGCCTTCGTGGAACAGAAGGGCAGTGAGTAGGAAACCACATAACCTGGATGAACTTCCACAACTTTATCCCATACATTTATATCCGAGTAGAGAGACTGGAACATTTTTGGGGGGAGGATTGTAAGTACTCCAGGAATGTATCTGGTAAGGAGATGCATTCTGGAAGTTTTAGAAAGTGTGGTATCTGCATGCAGTTCTGTCTCTAGTACAGCAGAAGGGCCATAATACTGATTTATTGTTTAAGATGAGAAAAAGTGGCCAGCAAGGCAGCTTTTTCTGTTAACAAAAGGCTTATTTTCAGTTGTCCCCATTGCTCCCTTTAGCTAGGGACTAACTGGAAATACAGAATATCTTCTCTGTTCTAGAGCAAAGCATATGTCCATGGGCTGAGGGTCCACAGCTCTGACAGATGTGGGAGTCATTGGGACTCACACATCTTCCTTCCAGAGCATCTGCCTGCCCCTCCCGGGTAGCATCCCACTTTCCAGAGAGACAACCACTCTGCATTTGGCTTATTAAGTCAGCAAGCAGTTCCAGAGGGAAGGGCTTGGGAGACTAATTGCTGGCAACTGTTGGGCCTGAGGCTGCCAGAGCCACTTTTAACTTTTGCTTTGCCAACAGTCCTGGGAGCTTTTCAGAAAGGACACAGGAAACATAACCTGTTCAGAAGGAAGGCCAACACTGGAAATGCACATGATCTGAGTATGTTAGATCCCATCCATCCCTTCCCATCTTAGCCAGAGTCCCAGGGCACTCACACAGGAGACACCCAAGAAAGGTTCACGGCCACTCTGCTCCCCAGGGAGAGGGTAATAATACTCAAGTCATCTTATTTTATGCACCAAACATTAGGACACAGGGTCTATAATGGATGTTTCTTCCCATGTGTGAAAAAGTGTCCAAATAGTGTTTATTATTCATTTAATCATCTTCAATAAGAACAGAATTAAGAAACAAGAATCATGACAGAAATTCAGGAGGCAAACACATTTGAAACACTCACACACATAGCACATCTGTCACTGCCACCCTGCCAGAGGATCATCCGTCAGCTCATAATTGGGAAGCCCTTCCCATCAGGGCTCTCTTCTCAATAGACCTGCCCAGGAAATAGACCAACCAGCAAGCAAACTGCCTACTCTTCACAGTAATTCTTCCTGGTTAGTGAATCCTGGGTTCCCCCAGGTTCCTAACAGTTTCCTGGTCTCAACCAATGCTATTGTTAAAGGGTCTCTGTCCATGCCATGCACAGCGCCTCTTGTAACCAGGTCACCAAGGGTAAGCAGATCATCCACATCCTTCATCTGCACCTCATTTCAAGGAAGTTCTTATGAATTTTCTCCTCTTTAATTATTAGATTCAGATAATCAAAAAATGTGTTGACATGCGAAATGCCTTGCCCAAACTCAGAAAAGCAGGGTATTATTATTTTAGTTGGAAGAAGACGGTTCACCTACGTGACTCCCATCATTTTTAGGAGGAGAATTCTAGTGATAACTGACATTTACCTGGGAATTGAAAGCTATAGTGCCTGGAGACTTGCCCCCTGTAAATTATCATCCTGTTAGTTCACAAACTGAGCCCTGTACATGCGGGGCAAGGAAAGAGTGAAGCAAGAGGCAGACTGCTCCAGATTGGTAGGAGGCAGTTTTAATAAGTCAAGGAACTTAATTACAAGGCTTGTCTTGGGAGGCTATGAGATCTTACCTGGCCTGACCTGGGTTCAGTCACACATACCATCCAAATGGTCTCAACACCACCTTACTTTCTCAAGGCTGTGTCCTTGGAAGAGCTCCCACTGTGGGAACAGTGGGCAGAGTGCACACTCCAAGGACAGGGTGCGAATGTGGGGTCTGAGTCCAGCTTGTGTGTCAACCAGCAGTTGCATCCTCTCCATTACTTCCTCTAACTGACCCTTTAGTTGAGCACTGGAACACATGTCAATTATTTTCCTCTTTTTTATCTTCTGTGTTCAAAGGCTCTGTTAAGACTCTGGAATGTAATTTTTTTCAGTATGGGGTTTGCAGTAAGTTGTCCAACTTCTGACACTGGCTTTACCTTTTGATAGCTCTGAGGCAATGGACAGGTTACTTAAAGTTTTTATGCTTCAATTTCCACACCTGTCAACTGGGAATAACAATACCTCCTGTTCCAAAGATCTGTTCTGAGAAGAAAGCAAAATAATGCAGTAAATGTACTTAACCCATGATAAGTGCTTAACTCATGAGAAGCTTAAGTGTTATTATCATCTCTCACCTCCTCAAGAGATGATCCAAAGCCTGTGTCTACTTTCTGCACAAACAGAAGCCTTGGATTTTCTTGAAAAGTAAAGTAACACCCCTTGGGTAACAACATGGGAAAATACAGTTTGGAGCATACCATGCCCAGGTGATTTCCCCAAGACCATTCTTGGACCCATGGAGAGAGAGATCCATGACTACAGCGGGCATCTTTACTAGTCTAGAGTCTTCTCTATGTGGAAACATTTCTCTATGAGATCTTGGGATATTATTTCCAGATTACTCTCTCCACTTGACACCTCCCACAAATCCCTGCCACTATCAAGAGCCATTTTGTACCCACAGGGAACCACTATCTGCCTGGGGAGCTCACCAGGAAACTGCCCAGTGATGCTCATCAGTTTTCTGGCTGTTTTGCAAGTGAAAATCTGTCAGTCCAGCATCCAGTGAAGGTAAAAAGCAAGGAGTGGCTGCCTGGAGTGCTCTGAGCACTAAAGGCTGAATGCCTGCCTTTGCCAAGCTCTGGTACCTGGAAAAGGGCTTCTTTGCAAGCAGCTAAGCTGGAGTAGACTTGAAAAAATAATGTGGGTATACAGATACATGATTTATCATTCAAGTCAACAAAGAAGCTCCAGGCCAGCCATCCCCAGAGACTGTCTCAAGCATATAGACTCAAATTAATCTTTTTTCACAGAAGTCATATTTTAAGCCTTCATGACTTCATGTTGTTCTGCAGTGGATACTTATCCAAACCACTCTGGTTTGGTAAAACTACCTGGATCAGAATGACGTTGCCCTATTTACTATTCAAATGTATGTGTTGTATGTGTGCTTTAAAAAAAATCATAATACAGGAAACTATGAAGTACTGACAGCTTCTTTTACTCAACCTGGTGGTATTCCCACCACATCCTTGGCTATCCTTGTTCTTATGGCTAAAATAATGCAAATCATCCACATGTCTGCTTGTCTTCTCTTCTTGTTTGTCTCTCTCCCATCCTAAAGGCTGACCAACCTGCATGTAGTTTCTGCTAAGTGTGTCAAATTAACACTTTCTGGTTTAGCCACTTAAATGTTCTATCTTTCCTCTCCTCTAAACTGTAGATTCCTCTATGGTCATAGTTTTCTCACCACACACACAACGAATTCACTACTTCATCATTTCTTGCTCAGACTCTGAAGCACCCTGTGCCTCTTAAGATGAGCCAGCCTGGAGAGCTTAAGACAGCACTCCTTCTGGGAGGCTCTGCTTGACCTCCACCTCCCCCAGTCCCACCCTGTAGGCTCCTCTTCAGTTGGTTCCCATAGTGCTCTGTGCTCTTCCATCCCGGTCTTGCCTATTCTTGCCCTGATCATGCTGCACTATAATCACTTCTTTACTTTTCTGTCTCAATTCCTTCTAGATGAAAAGCTTTGGGAGGCCATCAGCTGTAACTTGTTTACCTAACATTTAGAAGTGCAGCAGTTACAAGATGCCCATAAATATTTGTTGAAAGAGAAAGAATGGAGAGAAGAGGGAGAGGAGGAGAACCTGAGCATTCAGGCCCCAGGCCACAGGGCTGCTCTGGAGGAACTGCAGCACCAACCAAATGCTTGCTCACCTTGCAAGCCAATGGAAAGGAGTGTGCTGGAAGATGGACATCTTTGTGTCATGATGGGAAAGCACACTGAGAACGCTTATGGTAACTGTAGTCATCTGTATGGGACAGATTTAGAGAAAAGTGAAAAACCACTTTCTCAAGGCCTCTCTTCACAATAGCCAGTGGCAAAAACATTGGAAAGTTTCCTTCCAGATAGACCTCTGCTTTTGCAATCAGAGACTTAAACACAAAACAAAACAAAATGAACAAGCAAAAATCCATTATTCTTTTTCTTTGGTTGGGCCATTTTCCCCCTTGTGGAAAATAAATCCTTTTTCTCAGGATACCATATTCCTTTCTGTCATGCACGTCACACAGCAGTCAAAGGAATGGGTTCTGTAGCATACTCTGCTTTACTGGTTTTTCTTCCCAAAGCTCAGATAGTGCTGAAAGCAAATAATATTTTCCTCTTATTATTTCTTCATTCTTTGACATGAAATTGCACAAATATCTTTCTAAATAAGTTCCTGTCTTTCTCATTAATATTTAGTAAAATAGGAATAGTAATCAATGACAGTTAATCAGAAAAACAAACATTAATAATACTAGGCTGAGGTTGCTTCCTACTCAAAGAGTTTTCAGATATTCCTAATACAAAAATCTCCTTACCTCCAGTTTATTTCCTGTTAAATATCTTGCTAAGATAAACCATTTTTTATTATCATCTATTCAGCTTATTTCTATTAATGAACTACTCAATACTGTTACTTTTTGCCATGAGACAAAAGGTCAGAATGCCCAACCTGTTTTATAGATCTGTTTCTTATTTTGATAATCATTTCACCACATAAGGAAGGAAAGAAGGGAGGAAGAAAGGAAGGAACAAAAGGAAGGAGGAGAAGGAAGGAAAGAAATAGAATAGAAGAAATACAGTAGAATTTAATAAACACTATATTTAAAAAATCAAGAAAGGGTGTTTTTTACTACTGTGAATCACCAGACACCTGAATCACAGTGGCCATGTATGAAAGGTCCTTCCCATTGTTGACATGTCAATATATATCACTAAGCACATTGAAATGGAGAGCTTTTGATCATTTAGTACTGTCTTTAGTTTCCTATACAGTAATTGTTTGCTCCAGATGAGAACATTTTTCTAATATTTAAATAGAATATTGTGAGCTCTGTCCATGGTGTAGCAGCTTGCTCTCTAATGAAGACAATTCCATTTCCATGTCCCTGATACCAACACACTTGAAAACCCTTAGGTACTGCGCCACTGTGCTGAGCAGAAGGAACCAAATTAACAAACCAAATTGAATAACCTTTTCTCTAAACAAAGTTTTGGAGCTGGACAAGGACCGAGAAGGGATAAGGCATTTGCCCCACTTTCTAAAGATTTGAATATAAGGCAGAGTCACCAAAATGTTAAATCACAAACCAAAAATTATATAATGAGATAGAAATGGAGGCACAATAAAGAAGATGCACATTTAGATCATATCTTCCTATTAAAAATAAAGCTCAGAAAGGGCTTCTCCTTCCATGCATGACCTTGGGACCAGGTCAAAATAACATTTTAATGCAATGGAGTCACACATAAACATAAAAAAGGGACTATTCAGTTAATCACAACCAGCAGCACAACCTCTGATTAATCTTAAAGACCCTCAGAAACTTGAACGGTTGATTTGAAAAGGCATTTTTAAATCTCCTAAAATAACTGTTACTCAGAGGAACAAAAATATGCTTTGTTTAAGTGAAGGAGGAGAATGAAAAGAGGCAAAGTTCCTGAGGAAAAAAAAAGTTAAGAAATTCAAAGTTCTCAATAGTGCTCTTGAAAATCAAGCCAGATAAGTTCCCTCTTTAGCTTAAATTTTATTTTTTTCAGTGACCTCTTTTGCTTCCCAGTGTAAATTATTACTTTTTAAGTGCCCTCAAAATTGTGACTAACCATAGTAATCATGGTTATAATCCTTTAGATCATAATGACAAGTATCATTTTCTTGCTAATTTTCAGGAAATGTGAAAAAATTTTATGTGGAATTTTTCCTCAACTTTTCCAAAGTTTCAGTCTGATTCAAACAGCACTTTTAATGTGATCCCATTTTCTAAACATCTCAGTTTAGAAGCTTATGTTCCCAATCCCTTTGGATGTCTTCTCAATTTGAGGTATCATTGACCAATTCAGGAAAAAGGTACTCTGTGTAGGAGTGGACAATCCACAGCAGCTTGGGAGTGTTCTGGGGACAATGAGCAAAAGAACTGACACCTGGTCTCCCTGCTGCCTTGCCTAGCCATTACTGAGGTGCGGGTGGCTGTGGATGCACGGTAACATGGTTCCATTCTAATTCATCCAAACATTTCTTAATGTCTTCTGCTAGTTACACATGATCTGTCTTCCCTGAATATCTCCAACTCCTACCATTACAAGAAATAACTCTCTATGCTTTATTGTTCCTATGGAGCCCTATGTTCCTTAGAGTTGTCACCTTGTGAATCATTTTGAATGCCCCTCCAACTCTAGCTAGAACAGTTTTGTTCCCAGTGAAAACTCAATGAAGTTGTGAGTGACAAATAAATGGATATATCAGTGCCTTCTCTTCCAAATTCCTTCCCTTAAGTATCTCACCTCTAATTTCCCCTGTGTATCTTTAGCTCCATTATCATGGAATCACATATCAGATCAGTTCCAAGCCTTAGGGCCTGAAGGAACTGGGCAGACTCATTCCACTGGATGTAGAATACTGCTGGAGAGGACAGGATGAAGGCAAGGTGCAGGTTGGATGGTCACAAAGAGGAGTATTAGTAGGTGATGGAAGAGAGTAAGTGAGGGGATGGGATGGGAGGAGATGCTGTGGGGTGGTTAAGAACAGATTCTGAAGCCACACTACCTGGATTTCAATCCCACCCTTGCCACTCATTTGGGGAAGTTGTTTACTTCCCTGTGATTTCATTTCCTTGAGTATAGAATAGAGACAAGATAGCACCTCCCTCCTAGAGTTGCTGTAAGGATTAAAATAATTAATACAGGTAACTTAATACAAGTAACTTAGACAGTATTTCTGAAAATGTTAGGCACTCATAAATGTCCCTGGTATTATTAGAGAAGTGAAGCTAGTATCTAAAATCTTTAACCAAAGACATAGAATGGATAAACGGATTAAAAAAAACAAGATCCAACACTGCCTCCAAGAGTCTCACTTTAGACTTAAAGACACCCACCTACTGAGAATGAAGAGATGGAAAAAGAAATTTCAAGAAAATTGTAACCCTGGAAAAGCAGGAGTAACACCTCTACTGGAAAAAATAAACTTTAAACATGGTAAAAAGAGACACAGAAGTTCTCTTTATCTAATGATAAGTGGTCAATCAATTAAGAAAATATAACAATTGTGAACACTCATGCACCCAGCATGAAGCACTTATGCAAAGCAAAAACTAACAGAGCTAAAAGGAGAAACAAACAATAATACAACAATAGTTGGGGACTTTAATACCCCACTCTCAACAGTGCATAGGTCCTCCAGATAAAGAATAAATAAGGAAAAAGCAGCTCTGAACAACATTAAGACCATATGGATATAACAAAAGCAGAACATTCTAACAACAGCAATACACACATTCTTTCAAGTGGACATGAAACATTTTCTAAGATAGACTATGTGTTAGGTCACAAACAAGCCTTGGTAAACTCACGAAGATTTGAAATCATCCAAGTATCATCTATGACCACAATAGCATGAAACTAGAAATAATATAGGAAAACTGGAAAATCTGTTAACATATGGAAATTGAACAACACTCTCCTGAACAACTAATGCATCAAAGAAAAAATTAAAGGGGAAATCAAATTATTTTTTGAGACAAATGAAAATGGAAACACAACAGAACTAACGGGATGCAGCAAAAGCAGTTCTGACAGGGATGTTCATGGAAAGTAATGCCTATATGAAGAAGCAAGAGAGACCACAAATAAACAACCTACCTCTACACATTAAAGAGCTAGAAAAAGAAGAACAGCTAAACCCAAAGTTAGCACAAGAATGGAAATAATAAAGACTAGAGCAAAATAAATGAAAAAGGAAACAGAAAAACAATAGAAAAGATTGACCAAACTGAGTTGGTTCTTTGAAAAGATAAACAAAATTGACAAATTTCTAATTAGTTTAACCAAGAAAAACAGAAGGACTTAAGTCAACAAAATTATAAATGAAAAGGACACATTACAACTGATAACACAGAAATTCAAAGGATCATAAGCAGCTACAATGAACAATGATACACCAACAAACTGGCTAACCTAGAAGTGGAAAATATCTTAGAAACGTGCAACTTACAGAGACTGAATCAGAAAGAAATAGAAAATCTGAATAGACCGATTATCCATAAAGAGATTGAATCAGTCATCAAAAATCTCCCAAAAAAGAAAAATCCAGTCCCAGATTGCTTCAGTAGCAAATTTTAAGAAGAACTATCACCACTGCTTCTCAAGTTCTTCAAAACAAATGAAACAAAACAAAGAGGAGGGTAGACTCCCAAGTTCATTTTTACAAGGCCACCATTATCCTGACATCTCAAAAAACAAAAGCACAGCACTAGAAAAGAGAATGATAGGCCAATATCCCTGATGAATATAGATGCAAAGTTCTCAATAAAATACTATCAAACCAAATTCAGCAGTACATTAAAAGGATCATTCACATGATCAAGTGGGGTTTATCCCTGGGATGCAAGGATGGCTCATCACATGCAAATAAATCAATGTGATACATCACATGAATGGAATGGAAAAAAAGAAGAATCATGATCATATCAATAGATGCAGAAAAAGCATTTGACAAAATGCAGCATTCATTCATAATAAAAGTTCTTAACAAATTAAGTATAAAAGGAACATAGCTCAACTAATAAAGGCCATATACAAGTCCACAGCTAACATGCTCAATGGTGAAAGGTTCAAAGCTTTTTCTCTAAGATGAGAAACAAGTTAAGGGTGCCCACTCTCACCACTTCCACTCAACATAGTACTGGAAGTCCTAGCTAGAGCAATCAGGAAAGAAAATGAAATAAAGTTATTCTAATTGCAAAGGAAGAAGTAAAATCATCTTTATCTGTAGATGACATAATTTTATAGAACAAAAATCTTAAAAACCAAAATCAACATACAAAATCAGTGGCATTTCTATATACTAACAAAGAAGCTTCTGAAAAAGAAATAAAACTGATCCCATTTACAATACCATCAGAAACAATAAAATACTTAGGAGTAAATCTAACTACAGAGGTGAAAGACCAGTGCACTGAAAATTTTAAGACATTTGTGAAAGAAACTGGAGAAGACATGTATAAATAGAAAGGTATACCATTCATGGATAACGACTAATATCGTTAAAATGTTAATACTATCAAAAGTCACCTATACATTCAGTGCAATCCCTACTAAGATTTAAAAGTCAGTTTTTAACAGAAATAGAAAATATTCCTAACATGTAGGAACCACAAAAGACCCCAAAGAGCCAAAGAAATCCTGAAAAAGAAGAACAAATTCAGAGGTATCACACTTTCTGATTTCAAGCTATACTATAAAGCTGTAGTCATCAAAAGAGCATGGTACTGGCATAAAAAAGAGAGAAATAGACCAATGGAACAGGAATAAGAGCCCAGAAATAAACTCAAGAATATACAGCCAACTAATATTTGACAAAGAGCCAAGAATACTCAATGGAGAAAAGACAGTCTGTTCAATAAATGATACTGGATAATTGTATATTCACATGTAAAAGAATGAAACCAGATCCATATATTATACTGCTCACAAAAATTAATTCAAAGACTTTGTATAGATTAGAGACTTAAGTATAGAGCCTGAAACAATGACACTCCTAGAGAAAACATAGAAAGAAAGCTTCTTGGCAGGGGTCTTGGTAATGACTTTTTGTGTATGATCGCTAAGCACAAGCAACAAAATCAAAAGTAAATTAAGTGGAGTTACAACAAGCTAAAAACCTTTTGTATGGCAAAAGAAACAATGAACAGAATGAAAGACAAATGGAATGGGAAAAAATGTTTGCAAACCATGTATCTGATAAGAAGTTAATTACCAAAATATATGAAGAACTCATACAACTCAATAGCAAAATAAATAAATAACTCAACTTAAAACTGGGCAAAGGACCTGAGTACACATTTCTCCAAGAAAGATATACAAAAGTACAACAAGTAGGTTCATGAAAAGATGTTCATCACTAGTCATTAGGGCAATGCAAATCAAAACCACAATGAGATATGACCTCATACCTATTAGAATGTCCATCACTGAAAAGACAAGAGCTAACAAATGTTGTCATGGTTATGGATACAAGGGAATCCTGTGCCATGTTGATGGGATTGTAAACTGGTGCAGCCTCTATGCAAGACAGCATGGAGGGTCTTCAAAAAGTGAAAACTACAACTACTATATGATCCAGCTATTCCACTTCTAGGTATATATCCAAAGGAAATGAAAACACTACCTTGAAAAGATATCTGACTTCCATGTTCATAGCAACATTATTTACATTAACCAAAACATGGAAACAACCTGTGTCCATTGATGGATGGATAAAGAAGTTGTAGTATATATACACAAAAGAATGTCATTCTGCCATAGAAAACAAAATCCTAAATCAAACAAGTCAGAAAGAGAAAGGCAAATAATGAATGATTTCACTTATGTGGAATCTAAAAAACAAAACAACTGAAAAAAAAATAGAAGAAGAGATGAGATTTGTGGTGCGAGAAGTAGTGGGTGGGGAGAGGGGGAAATAGTGGCAAGTGGTCAAAAGATACAAATTTCCAGTTATAGCGTAAATAAGTACTAGGGATGTGATGTACAACATGATGACTATAGGTAACACTGCTGTATGAGATATAGGAAACTTATTAAGAAAGTAAATCCTAAGAGTTCCCATCACAAGGAGAAAATTATTTTTCTCCTTTTTTCTTTTTTTTTGGTATATATATATATATATGTGAAAGATGGATGTTAGCTAAATCTATTGTGGTAATCATTTCACAATATATGTAAATCAAACCATCCTGCTCGGCACCTTAAACTTACACAGTGATGTTTGATGCTTGTCAATTACTTTTAAATTAAACTGGAAGAAAAAAAACTAGTATCTCAAGGGTATGGAGGTGACTGGGGAAGATGAGCTCAACATAAATCGTCTATATATTTCTAGGAGCTCATTTTTGTTAAGATTCAGTCCTGGTTGTCAGATAAAACTTGCACTTGGCAGTATAGATGGTGTAGGCAAAGAAATCTGGAGTTAGGCAGACCTGGTACCAGTTGTAGCTTCTCTGTTTATTGGCCCTGAGTCCAAGATCGAGCCCACAAAGCTTCTCTGAGCCCAGAGTCCTCATGTGAAGAAGTCTGGGAATGGCAGAGAATCAAAGCAGAAAACTTTAAACCCTCATGAGATAAATGGCCTGAACAAATCAACTCATATCTCTTTCTCTCTCCCTCTCTCTCCCTGTCCTCTGCCATCGACCACCCCACACCTCCTGCAAATAAAAAATCTCTGCAAAGATTTTGGAGCAGTGAACATGGCTCAGGTTTGTTTCTTCAATGCAAGCATACACGCAAACTGAAAAGAACTGAAATGAAAGAGAGCACCGCATGTGCTGAGATCACCACCAAAAGCCAAGGCCCATCATGGCAGCAGGTCAGGGCATCTGTCTCCCAGGACCTGGCAGAGGGCACTGTGATGTCCTGCTGCTCAGGGGGGCTGGCATGGCACTGGAGGCACTGCTTGGCATGTGGCCCCTCCAGCACCCCAGAGCATGGAGAACCCTGCACATTTGTTTGTTAGTTTGTATCTTTCAATATGAGCTGTAGAAATGTTGGTCTTTGCTCTGCTTGTGTGATTTTGTTTGGCTTTTTTTTTCCCCCGGATCACACATTTGTGACCACTTATTATTGTATTTCTAATAATATTTAGAGATTTTTCCACATAAAAGGAAAGCCTGCTCGTGAGAATGTCATTGGTAAGACAAGCTGCTACCAAAATGATTAAAATAACTGGCCTAAAGCTGGAGTCCAGTTGTTTCTGAATATTCTTAAGTGGACATGATAAATATTCAAAGCTTCCCCTCTCCTAGGGGTCAAAGGAAACTTCAGGAGGTCACAGGATGCACACATGCCCCTGTGTGTGACCAGTGCGCACAGAGGATGCTAGGTGCATGTACTTCCTGGTTGGCAATGTTTGCAGTTCCTGGCAGAACATGGTGACATTGAATGAACACATGCATTTTGCCAGAGCACAGTTCACTTGGGATGAACATGGGAAAGTAATTTTTATAATATATGGTTTGATTTTAAACAGAACTAGAATAAAAGCAATTCATTTCTCTTTTCTGCCCCTAAGGTTTAATGAATGAGAGGGGCATCGCTAGTAAGAGGGCCATCCCAAGTAAAGGCACTGTGGCGGTGGCTAGCATGGTGAGGAGACAGAGGTCCTCAGGTGGGTCCCTGCATCCCCAGAAGGTTGTGCAGGGTTACAGGTCATGTGAGCCCCTGATTAAGGTTGCCACATAGCTTATCATCCAAATGGGATCTAATTTTAGAATGAAATGAAACACTGGACATAACACTGTGGTTTCAAGTGCAGGACAGTATTGCCCAGTATAAACTTGTGCCATACAATGCAAGTCCAGTGAATGAAGATGGAACAAAGTCCCTCTGAGCCCACTGCTATTGTAAGCAAAATTTTCTATGTTTCTTTGTATGTGTGTTTTTCTAGGTAGATGTTTCACAATTTTCCTGAGATTATTAAAGAGATTTGTGTCCCTCTTCCCCCAATAAAAGGTTAAAAATGCCTTAGCAAATCAAAGGAGCATGTTCAAAGAAGTCTGAGGCAGATAACAGTTATCTTAAAAGACTATACTTCATGCAGTAGGAGATGGGAGACTTCAAAAATGTGGCATTATGAAACCAATGGAATGATATGTTTCTATGGTGGGATGCACGGTTACCTCGACTCCACACAGGAAAAATGCACTCGGGAACCCCCCTGAAGCTGTGGCTTCCTCACTGTTCACTGTGGTGGTAACACTACTGTCTCCATCCCCTCAGGTGCTCACTGTGGAAACCGGGAAGCCCTTCTTCTCCCTCTTTCTCATGACACCACCTCCAGGCAAACATGTCTTGAACCTCCACTCTCCTGTCTCTTTCATCAACCCACTTCTCTCCAGCTCAGGCCAGGACGCTAGACCGTGCCAACATCGTCACTGCTGGCATCCTGTAATGGCCACCAAATGAGACCACCTGGAGCCCCTCCCACCTCCACCAGCCCACGTTCCGCTCTGAACCCAAAATATTCTTTTTCGAAACCAAGTGTGATGATGTTATGCACTGGCTTAAAAATCTTTTCACTAATTCTCTTTACCCCTAGGGGAAAAATAGCCCCAAATCAATAAATGGTCTAAAAATTCCTAAATAACTTGGTTACCTCTTCAGTGATGACATGTTTTGTCCTGCCACTCCCCTACCCCAACTGGTTTTTCCTCACCGGTGTCCCATCGTGCGTTCCCTTTACAGCAGCCATCTCGTGGTCACCTGCTTGGAGCCATTGGATCCCATGCCCTGACACAGAGCCAGCACACAGCAGCTGCTCTGGAAAGATTTGTTCAATGAATGAATGAATGAACAAATTGCCTATGACTATCAGTCTTTCACACAGACACACACCCGCAGATACACAGCCGTGATCTGGACTAAGTACAGTCTCTGAAAGCAAGTTTGAGCCCAGGTAGGAAAAAAAAAAATACTGGGGAGGCTGCAGCAAGCAGTGAGCTGGCTGAAACACTAGTCCCTGGGACCCTGTTTTCAGAGCCCTGAACCATGGTAGCTTGTCTTTGTGTGCCTCCGCCCACACACCCTGGGTGTCCTTGGTCTGGAAAACATTGATATCAACCATTGGAGTTTACATCGGCCTATGCGAAAACATTGCCCAAAAACGCTGTGAATGGTGTTCAGTAATTATTATGGATGAGTGAATGGATGGTCAGTGGCCCTTGTCAGAATTGTGCAGTCTGAGTGTCGCTTCGCTTTTCACCATCCCCCCCGACCTGAGTGCCCCCCCCACCTCCGTGTGTGCTCCTACAGACCCGTGTGCTCCTTAACTTGCTCATCTCTGGAGGTAAGGTAAGCCCCCTAGGGGGTGAATGCCTGCAGAGGTGTGATGGAGGGTCCCTAACCCAGGAGTAACTACACAGAAATCAGACATAAACTTTAAGCCAGGTGATTGCCTTGTAAATCTGAATGCCAGGCAGGCATTCGCTCACTGACAGCTTATGGAATAGAGTCCTTGATCTTTCCACCTTCCCAGCAAATGGGCAACCACTTTCCCTGTCCATTTGTGAAACCAGCTCTCCGTGCTAAATTGCCTCATTTGCGGCTATTGCCTGCTATTCAAAAGCTCAACTAATTAGTTAATGGCTGTGCCTAAGGCAGATACCCTCTTTTATACCTCCTTCAATTTACCTTTTTCATTTTGTTCTCTGTTCCCATCATTCTACATCATAGCCCCAAAAAGCAGTTTTATGGAAATCATCTCTTCCATGGAAAAGAACCCCAAGGAATCACCTAATAAATGAGCACTTGTGGAGTTAAATTCTGTGTAAGTGAGCAAACCTCAGAATTAGCCATCATTTCTTCTTATCGAATGCTAAGTAAGTTTGACCCATTAAATTGTTCAAAATTATAGGATTTCGACTATTTCAAAACCATGCAGAGAATTTGGCAACTTCACTACAACCTGGATTAGTTCAAAATTAAAACTGTAGTCTAAGAATGGTCTAAATGATATCATAACATACTTTTTTCTTTTCCTTTTTTATGCTCATTACTATTTCCAGGTAATGGACTACTAAAATGACTGTCTTTCATGGCCTCTGTTGACAGATTTAAAAATCCTAGTTACTTTAAAAGTGGAGCAAATTGTTTAGCAACTTTATTCATCCTTAGCCTTGGCATTTGGGGGAAACTTTTTGACTTGAATAACAGAATAGGGCTGAAGCCTGGAATACCTCGAATACCAAGCTAGAATGTTCTTCAGCTGCAATAAAGTGATATGGAAGTTTGTGGAGTTTGGAAATCACTTAGGAAAGATATTTGAGTGCTTCAGATATTTCTGTGTCAGGAATACAGCCATGAGCCAAAAAATAACAGTGCCTGCCTTGTTGGGTCTTCTGGCCTGGTGGTCATGTCTTTGACAGATGTAGGAGTATGGAATGGACTGAAAGTCAGAGAGGTTTGAGGTGGGGAAGCAAGCAAGAGGCGTTTACACGGTGCAGGCTGCAGGCTGTATGGACAAAGGAAGACAAAGAAGTGGCAGGTATGACTGGGGTATCAAGTCTGAAGAACTAGGTATTAATATTAACAGGAAACAAATGGGTTTTTGAAAGAATTTGGAGAGAAAGTTGATGACTTTGACTTCCTGATACATTCATTTTGAGGAAACATTTAAAAATCCACTTGGAGATGTCCAGCAGTGAAACTCCTGGACCTAAAGTTTGGAAAAAAACCTTTTGACGATCCACTGAATAAAGATGCAGTGGATATTGTGAAGCATCTGAAATGACTGGAAAGAAGGTAGGACAAAGAGGTTAGGGGCACTAACCTTGTCTCTGCATTCTAAGGTAACTATCCTGCATCACTTAGCATTTTCTATCACGTGGTGTTTACACCACCCATGTGGTGCCCATAAAATATTAGGATAAGGGCAGAGAGGAAATATGTAATTCAGTGCATTCTGCCCTCCTTACCTGAATGCAAATCAGACAGATCCAAACACCCTAGAAGGGAAGCTGTTAGCTAGCATTCATGCTTGGGTCAGCTGTTTGCCAGAGCCCTTGCTGGTCTGGAATCTCTCAGAGCAGCAGGTCCCAAGCTCTTTGTGCCTTTAATTAATAAGAGAGATCACAATGTTCCAGACCTGTGTTGTTTGTGAGAGATGAGGTTAGACAGTTGCTGAATGTATTCCAAGGAAGGAATTCATGAGAGCAGATGCTTACTCGCGACATTCAATTACCACTGCAAGTCCCACCGAAAGGGTAGCTTTGCTGGAGTGGAGAGTGGCATTTATCAAGGCATGGGAACTGATAAACCTCTGCTGTCCTGTGGAACACTGACCAAAACAAGAAGAGGGCAGAAATGGCAGGCTGATAGGCAGTTAGAAACCAAAACATACTGAAAATGAGCTCCTAAAAGAATACAGTCTGCAAAGATGAACTCCTAACCAGCTGACGTGCTGTGTTGTTGTTCGGGTGAGGTGGCGGAGACTTAAATTACTAGGGAAGAAGCTTGGCTGGCAATACATAAAGAGGAACCCTCCTAGTTTTAATATTGTTTGTTGAAGACTGGTAATGCATTTATGTTCAGGTGTGGTACTCAGGGATTACATACATGGGCTTTCAATATGTGTAAGAAAAATATGTGTAAGTAGGACATTTAATTTTAAACCAGTATTATGCAGGGGAAAACTGGGAATATGATGAATTTGAATAAATCAAACATTCTGATAGTCTTACTGCCAATGGATTCAGTAAACACTTAGAAATAGAAGGTGAAAATATTTTTCATGCATTATATAAATCAACATCATGCAATATTAGTGGCTATTTCAGTCTCTCCACCAAGGACACAATTGTCCCATTGCATTCCTAACCTGGGCAGGGAACATCTGGACCATTGGTCAATGTGGAGTGCCCCACTGAAATCTGTTCAAAGGAAAACAACCACAATAACAAATGAATCAAAACCTATGCAATGGGAGGGATTTTTGAGGAGGCTTAGATGTTTATCTTAGGAAAAATGAGATTTTAGAGGAGTACAGTATTTTAAAGGGTCGCATTCTTTCTATACAGTTATAGAAGGGAAAAGAACTGATTCATTCATTTGACCAAAAAATGACATTCATATTGACAGTCTACTATTTCTTTAGACTCTAATATGTACTAGATTTGGGGTATACAGAAAGCATAAAAACATGCGCTGTCCTGTCCTTTTAAAACTTACAGTCTAATACAGTAATAGTAACTAACCAAATGCCCTCACAAGTGGAGGCGATGATTTCTCCACAACAGAGGCACAGGTCCTGGGAAAGAAAGTAATAGACGAATTTGACCAAGCTAGCAGTTGGGCATGACTACCTTAGAGAAGTAATGGGAGGAGATAATACAGTTATGTTAAGTGGGCTTAACACAAAGGAAATACTTTTAAGAATCATTCAAGGAATGGGCTGCCTCAGGAAGAAGTGAGCCTCTCCATCACTAGATGGATAGATGTATCAAACAGGGTCTGTATGGCTGGTTACTGGTTGATTTATGAAAGAAGTCATAAATTGGGAAAGGCTATACTAGAGAGACTGAGAACTCATCCAACCATGAGATCCCTGGAGTCTACCAACAGTGATGCCAGGTACACCTCAAGGAGGTGTCACTGTGGGCTCATACTCAAACATGACCAGATTGAATAATGCCGTGTAGTTATAAAATTAGCTGGCATTCTGCCAAGCAACCCAGAACATTTACATAATATCTACATGTGCATGCACATGCAGAGATACATACAGAATATATATATATTTCTATATATGTACATCTGAATGTAAATATATAGATCATCTCTGTATACACATGTATGTCTATATAGATACATATATAGTGTATGAAAACACATAAATGTTTTTAATTGCAATAAGAAGTTAGCATTATTACTGCATAAAATCAATGCCATTGGCCCTACCATCCACTCCTCCTCTGCTTTGCCACACTTGCCTTTTCTTTTTCAGACTATTGAACCAAAGTACATTTTGGTAAGGTGAAGAGATAGAACAAGGATTAAATGTACTTAATGATGTGCATTTGGTGTATCTTTTTCTCTTAGAACACAGGTTTTTATATTTTGGGACAGGAGACTCTAACTATGGATTGTGGGCCGGATTTTTGTAAATGGAGAACACAGCCACACAAATCCACTCACCGACTGTTCATGATCATTGCAGCAGAGATCTTACAGCCTGCTAAGCCTCAGATATTTACATCTGTTCAAAAGAGAAAACTAGGAAGCTGTCTTAGACTCTAAGATTTTATCAAAATCACCCACTGGATATAAATATGTTGACAAGAATCAGTGAGGATAATGACTGCAGCATATTAAAATGCATTTAATACAATTAACTAAACCCATAAGTTCATAATTATACTTGCAAAATGCACTGGTTATCTTTGGATGAGCAGAAGGAACCATTCATTATTCTGAAATGGTAAGCCAAGGAAAACAATATTCATCCCACCTTTTCTGTACAATCCAACTTCAGGGTAACTCAAGAATCAACAAAGGGAGGTTTTTCTTTATGAGGGTATTTCTAGCTAATAAATAAAGGCTAAATGAAAACTATAATATTAGCACTTTGCAATTTCTGTGAAAGAAATAGTTCTAGGCAGTACTAACCAATGGCTGTTAGCCTTACAAGAAGAGAAACAACCCAGACGTTACATATCCTTTGATGAGAGCAAACACAACCACCTAGAAAGAAGTCTGTTCTAAATAAATCAAATCTGAGTCTGATCAAGTTTCTAGATATAACTATCAGTTTACAGAAAATGCAAGGGGCCAAGGAATGTGTTGAATACCACCATGAGTATGTATCCACAAGCAAATAGACTTTGGAGAAACTCTACAGGACAAGTGACCTAGTTGCTAACTCAATTCAAAAAAATTGCAAGCCAACAGAGGTGAAGGGGGAACCTACAGATTTAAAGAAGTTGAAAGAAATCAAGAAATATATCACCATTATCAATGTATGGGTCTTATTTCAATTCTGTTTAACATATCTATGAAAACTAAAGTCTATTGGGAAAATATGAATATTAAATAGATATTTAATAATAATAATGAATTATTATTAACTTATAGATGTAATAATGGTATCATAGTTTTTTTAAAGAGGGCTCATCTTTTAGGAATGCATACTACAATATGTAGAGATAACATATTAAGATATATGTATTTTACTTCAAAATAATCCTTGTCGAGGGGTAATGAGTAGAGGTCTAGATGAAAAAAAATGATATTGACAGTTGTGGAAACAAAGCTGGCACATCAGATTCGTTGTATCAGTGTCTTTATTTTTGTCTATAATGGGAAATGTTCAAAATAAAAAGCTATTTTTTCTTTTCATCTACATCGCATAGAAGCATAGGGATTTTTTTTTACAATTTTAATTACAATTAGGCATGGGTGTATTTCAGAATATTACCAATGGAAAAGAACATGAGCGTCAACTCTCTAGCTGGGGAAAGAAGTAATGAAAACTGTATTCTATAGGATGCATGGTACACAATAAAAGCAAGCCAGGGTTTCATTCTCCTTTGTTGCTAGAGACCATAGGACTCCTACAGCCCCAATCTAAGTTCTTTTCCCCACAATTATTTGACTTGGGGGCACTGAGGTAGTAGGAGGGAGAGTGTCAAGGAGGGGAAACTGATATAGTTAGATCAAAGTGAACTTGTTTCATGCTCACTGACCAACTCACAAGACTTCTGTGTAATCAGCTAGTCTAAAGGAAAAGGGCCGTGCCACAGAGGAAATTATCAGCTTTTTAAAAAAGCAAAAGTTGTATCTCATGTTTTACAAGGTCATAATCTTGATCCCATTAATTTCTTAATGAATTAATAAAGGAGTTTACCTTTTCCTTGTTCCATATAACTTAGTGAAGTGTCTGGTAATCGAAAAACTTGTTACTTGCTCATTCAGCCAATATTTATTAATGACTTACTATACACTAGAACCTGTCCTAAGAATGGGAAACATTTGCTGAATGGAAATAACACACGGTTCTGTGTAGACCCATCTCTCCAAATGCCCAGGAGTTTCCAGTTATGAGTGGCCAGGAGACACACAGGGCTCAGAGCACAGGCATTCTACGATTGTATTCTTAGCTGTATGTTCCCATCCTGCTCTTCTGAGGCAGATGGTGGAGATTTCCTTTCCACAGGGCCATGACTTTGCTCTGCTGTCGTGCTTGGGGACCTTCTGAACTGACTCCGGGGACAGCCAATGTCCAGTATCTTCCCCTTCCTTTGTACCTCGTGTGAGAATCTGTCCCTGTTCTCAGAAAGAGTGTCCTTTCCCATGTCAGGACCTCTGATACAATAGCTATCAGAGGCTATGGCCCTTACAAAAGTAAAACTAAACTCTAGATTTTTTCTGTGGTTCTAAAACTGTAGAATAAGTAACATGTGCAGTATTCAAGAGTACCACACCTCATCTCCTAAAACAAGTAACATATTGCTCTCCCTCCAGGTCAGGTGAGGACCCTGAATTTCCCACTAAAGCCCCTCCAGCCCTCAGGCTGTCCCTGACATGTGTTTGTATTCATCCATCAAGGTGCTGTCAGTGCAGAAACACTTAAAAGGTGTCACAAAATCCTTGTGGAATGTTTTGAACAAATGAGTAACAAATCTGTGAGCTCAGTAAAATGGCAGTGAGCTCACTTTACAACTTGCCCTTCCTGTAGGTACAAAGTCTGGATAGGAACAAATACTCCTTGTGTGATCACCCTAGCACCTGGGCTTACAGGCATGCACTATTTCACTGGGGTCATTTGGAGGAAGAAGTAAATTTGAATACATTGCACAATATGTCATGTTAACTAGCATCAAATATGCTTCATGGTACATATCAAGATTTCATGAATGTAAATGAAAAAAAATTTTTTTTAAATCTTGTAATTGCCCGTCAGCTTTGAGTCTTGCAAAATTAGGAAGAAAAAAACAACTTAAAAGTTGGCTGCTTTCTGGAATAATCGAAAGTCTCACTAAGTGAAGAATAAAATAATTTGGGATGACAATCCACTCTTTAAGTAGAAAACATTAAAATATAGAAATAGGGGAAATTGAGATCAAATATTTTCTTCAATTTTTTTCAGTATTTCATAAGCTGAAAAAAAAGAACATGTCTATCTTTTTTGTTTGAAAATTTTTTTTTCAAATAGTTTGTAGAGGACAGGCTGATTTCTTTCTGCTAAAGTACTTGCTTTAACTCCCACAGTATAAATGAGCCCTGGAGAACAACGGGAACAGCAAAGATCAAAGAATCTCAGTGTCCAGCTATCACACTCCAAGCGCTGTGACCTGGAAACATATTTGAGGAAGGGTTTCTTTTATGATAATAGCTGCCTTGAAATCTGAGAAATACTGGGCTTTATGACTTTCTCTCCAAGTTAACGTGGAACAACTTCAGGGAAATCTAACTAACATATTTTTAAGTATAGAATTGGGAACTTAAAATAATTAAGTGCACCTAATAAGACCTGTATGAAACTTCAAACAAATAATTTTGGAGTCATAAGAAAATTAACTTTTGATTTTTTTTTTGCCTAATTTCAAATCTATTTATAACCAAAGTTTGAGTGCTATAGACTTCATATCAGTTTCACTTCACCAAATTTTGGTATGCTCTATCAAAGACTATTTATGTGAGCTAACTTGGGAATAAAACTCTAAATTATATTGTTGAAATAAATTTGCTATCTGATTAAAGATATTTCTTTGTGTCCTCCAGTAAAGAACTCAAGCTTTTGCTTGTAATCCCTAAGTAATAATTTTGGACTTTAAAAGCCTCTCATTTTTGAAATGGTATAAATCTGCTGCTCCTGACAAAAAAATTATTTGGGTCAGAATTTTTTCGAAATCTATGAATTAAAAACACCAGTAAAATAGTGTCTGAGAGCCAAAAGTACTCCATCTGTTTGGGAAAATATGTTTGTCAGCCTTGAGACTTCAGTTTTCCACTTAACTTTGTTTTACTAATTTAAAACTAAAAAATTGTTTCTGTCATAATTAAGATTTTAAGCAGCTGCATGATTTTGTTCTTTCACTGCTCTGGGGCTTTGTTTTTCCGTAAGTATGTAAACCTATCAAAGGAAATAAATGAACTTTATGTGCATCCAAGGTCTATTAGCTCATTAGGGACAGGAGTTCAGCAAATACGATCAATAAAGGAAATAAACAAACCGGCTCCCTGGGGCCCGGGATGCCACAGGAGCTCCAAGGGCTTTCTCTAAGGGGCTGTTTTCACCAGGGAGAAAGGGTATATTGATCATCTGTAGGGGATATTAATTTCTTCACAGTGAAGCATTTGCCCTCTATTCGCTGCTGAAATTAGGAACAGAGAGAAGCTAGCTCACTTCCTCCAAAGACCCCTAGAAAGTCAGGGATAAATAACAACTTGCTTTCATAACTGTGAAAGAAGCAGGCTTCCATAATTCACCTGATGAATACATATGCGTATGGGGAGTCCTAAACAGAAGACTGGTTATAGATACTTTCTCCAGCGTGGTCACATCAGTGACACCTTGTGGGTTTTGGGTTCCACATCTAGTAAGTTGAATATGTAGTAATGTCTCCATGTTGCTTTCAGCTCAAATATGGTCTTAATTCATACTAATGTAGTAAAGGCTGATAAGTGTCCCCTACTCTCCCAACTCTGGGAAGTTTTTATTTAAGGAGAGCTCTAAGCTTTGGCATCTTTTCCCAAAATAATAAATCTTATTCCTAAAAATGTGAAAGAATATAAAGAAGGGCCTCAAGTGCCCCACAAACCATACCTCTCCCCAACCCTGTACTCCTAAGCATGAAGTATCCTTCTGTATAAGCAGAAGTAAGTGTATGGAGCCTCTGCACTGATTAATTATTACAAAATTTCTTTTTTTTAATGATGACTGACTATATATATATATCCTTTTTTTTTGATGATAGTTTAAAAAGTTGTAAAAATCTTTGTGGAGAAACCTGGGCCTGTGACAACCAAGTAGGGGTGAATAGGTATCACTTTATCCTGGAAGTTTGTCAAGATTCAACATTACATTATTTTAAAACAGAAAAATTATCCATTTAGGAAGCTAATATATTTCAGAATTCTCCAGAGCACTTCTAGTATCTTGGGGAGTTTCAGCAGTAAAACTTTTAAACACTGTATCTGCAACAACAAAATATGGGTTCTAATGCCAATGTTTGTTGGCATTTTGGGAAGCAGAAAGGACATTGTCACTCAACTCACTTTACACATTCTACAAAGTAACTAAATCTGTCCACAACTGTAGACTGACTCACTCCTTTGGAATTGGATATAGTCCCATCATTGAAAACAACAGATACTCAACCACAATCCAATAGTTGCGAGAAACAATGAACATTTGAATCGCCAAGGAAATGTTTGTTTACTTCTTGGTGGACACATATGCCTTATATTGTTTGTATTTATCCTACTTCCATTTTGAGTTTCTTGGGGACAGGGACTGTGACTTCCATTTCATATGCATCCCTCCATGACAGCAGAGGCAGAGGATCCCCACGGACAGTTATGAGCCACAGGGCGATGACCTCGCCCGACAGCTGGAGGTCCACAGGCGCTCCTGTGAGGTTAAACACAGGCAATCAAGTGCAAAGTTTAAGGCATACTTGTGTCAAGAAGTTGCCCCTGTTTTCCAAGGTCTCATGGACAATCATAAGAAGATTCAAGTTTTCTTTGGGAACTTGAAAGGCAGGAAAAAGGAAAATCCCCTGGATGGCCTACATGGAGAACTTTGTGGAAGGGCTTTCTCCCAGCTCCCTTGGGTCTTCCTGGGCCAGGCAGAGGGAGAGGAAGGCTCCAGGGAGCACTGTAATTTCCAGGCACTCTTTCATCCAGAACCAGATTGTTCTTAGAGCTACCAGAGAGGATATGTCATGAGGATGTAAAGTACAGGGAGAAAAAATGTCACCAGGAAGAAATGACCCTCAACTTGAACACAAGGGTTAAGCCTGAAAGGGGACCTACAGGTAATCAGAACCTGAGAGCACAGTGTGCCTTCATATAACCCATCCCCAAAAGGTGTTTTTTATTGAGTTATCTTTTGATTAGGTATATAGGAAACACACACACACACACACACACACACACACACACACACACACACACACACTTGTCAACAGCACAACTACAAAGCCCCAGGCAGCACAGGAAAGTTGCCTCCTATTACCCTCAGCTGTTTTAGTTTTCATTCTCCAACGAACACACACTCTCTGCCTTTCCATCCATTGCCTATCCCTAATGGGATCCACCACTCGCCAGCCCTGGCAGCAGAGGGGCACCTCCTCTTTTATCTGGTAGAAACTGGAAGGGTCCTGGGAGAGTCTGCTCCCCTCCCAGTGTTAGATGAGTCTTCACTTTGCTGTGTCTCATCCACCCCAAGCTGGCCACACAGCCTGGAAGCCCTGCCAGCTTCCTTCTGCTTTTGTAGGTCAGGACGTGAGCCTCTTCCTTAGGGCACGCAGCCCTTGTCATAAATTTTTCTCTTCCCCAGCTAGTGCCTCACAAGGACAGTCCTCCCCTCTGCCTGCTCAGAACCTTCTGGGGGCCCAGGGTCTGTGGCACACCCATTCCCTCTCTCTGTGGTGGAGAATTGGCCCTGCACAGCTCTCTGCTGCCAAGCCCAGCAGTGGTGGTCTCTTCCCTAGTGTGCCAACATCCTCTTCTAGCCAAATAACCTTTGGAAAACTCACACACTTTTTGCAACTCATAAGCAGAGTTTCAGAGTTCACAAAGCCTGCACGGTGTCCTGCTCTTTCCAAGACTGCAAGCACAAATGGGAACATCTCGTTCAGTGCTGTCCTCTGAGATCATGGTGACCAAACCCGGCCTCCATTTCCCAGGGCTCACTCAGTGTCGGCTTGCATGAACCTTCCACCCCACAGTGCCTGGGGTTTGGGGGAATTGAAGGTCAGCCACAAAGCTTCTCCTAGAAGAATGTGAGAATCTGAGGAAAGAAAAGACCCCCCACATACTTTTTTCAAAAGTACCTTTTGAAATGTCAGGAAAATTTGAGATAATTAACATCTGACTGAAATGAGAGGAAAAAACTGAGCTTATAAATATTTCTTTTCTCTCTCTCCAAATAACATTGCACCACTCAGAGAAGGGGAATGAAACTCAAATGGACCAGAGTCCTACTTCCAGTTGGGGCACTGCCCTCCATTGTCATGGGCTAGCCACTTGGTTTCCAAGTCTTGACCTCTCTCTGATCTTTTCATGTAATAACAACAACAACAATAATAGTAATAAAACCAAACACTTAGGAAGCACTAATTATGTCTAAGCTTGTATCCTCATTGCAATCCTAGGAAATACTGCCCCCATTTTACAGATGGGCAAGTGAGGCACAGAGACATTAAGTAACTTATCTGAGATATGACATATCCAAGAGACCACAACTTTCCAGTTGACCACTGTGCAAGGCCAATTCTCCCTCACAGCTAAGAAGTGGTGAGCTGGGATTCTAACTCAGTGTCCAGCATAGGAATCTAGGATCTTAGCCACACCATGAAGCTCTACTGAGACCTAGTGCTACATTTTCCAAACTTAAAGGTATAAGGACTTGCTGGGAGATGGGAAAGAAAATGGTAAAAATTAGGCCAAGAGTAACAGGTGACTCTGTTCTGCCCTCGAAATCCATCACTAAGCTGGATTTTGTAACAGGTGTCAGTGCATCCTCTCTGCCTGCCCAGAATCCTAAGATCCTTGGAACCTCAAATTCTTCCCCGTGTGGTATTTGAAGTACAAGCCAGGATGTCTGCGAATTTCTAGGTGCTGATAACATCATAGGGTATTTTGTCTTTTGGTTTTCTTGTTTCTGTGATGGCACAAAATTGAATCTTTGCTCACAGTATATTTGTAGGCAAATAGAGCTATAATGAAAAAGAAACTACTCCTGAAATGGCTTTTGGTCCCCCACCTACTGCCACCAGACACAAAAACATGTGCACACATGCGCACACACATACACACACGCACAAACACACTGGCACTTATCTGACTTGTGCTACCCTCAGCCTCTCCATTTTCTCCTGCCTCCTTTTTCTCCTCTTTACCCTTTCTTCCCGATCAGCCACCATCTCTGCTTCAAAATATAACAAATCCTCCTTCAGGTCCTGAACCTGCTCTTTGAAGTCTCACCCTTTGCCACAAGTGGCATATCAAGGAAATTCTGGTGCCAGTGGGTTATTAACATTTATTCTACCTCATTGCAATTTGATAATGATGTAAGTGTGATAAAAGATGCGTGGTCATATAGGGCAGACAAATTCTTAGAATGCAAGCATATGTCAAAGTCCAATGCGACCCATTCTTTGATATTTAATCACTACCACATGATCCCAATTAAAGGTCTACAATGAAGCCTCTGCAGGGCAGGGACAGGGCAGTGAATAAGACAGACCACACAGCCCCTCATGAAGCTTACCTTCTAGCAGCAGATGTGGACAACAAAATAAGCAAGTGAACATGCAACATGATGCCAGGCAGGGGTATGGCCGTGAAGGAGACCAGAACAGGTCAAGGGATGGAGAGTGACAGGGTGCCAGGAGGTCTTGTGAAGTAGGTGGCTCAAGCAGATGCCTCTGATTACAGACTAGAATAAGTAAGAGAGTGAACCACGTGAACCTGGGGGAAGAACACCCCAGGCAGAGACAACAGCAGCCATGGACCCCCAAGGGGACACCAAGGTTGGCAAATGCAGTGGGAGAACAAGGCTGCAGCGGAGGGGCGCAGCGGGGAGTTCCCGTGGCTCCGCCCTCGTCAGGGCAGTGGAAGCTGCCAGGCTTTTGAACTTCCTGCACACAACTTTTTTGAAAATCAGCTAAATGCTTTGAATATGATTCTTTCAAGATATAGCTTTCTCTCTTAGACCTAACTACAGAACTTTATATTATTTTACATTTGTTTTATATTTACTAATTTTTGGCCAAGTTCAATCCATAATAAAAATTTTCAGATTTTGAGTTACAGTTTTTTATTTCCTCAAATTATTGTGTTACCTGAAAAATCTGACCGGTCTGCTTCCCACACCTTCCTCCACACACTGATAAAGTCTCTGCAGACTGGGGACTTTATGCCATGGAATGAGAATGTCCTTCAAAATTAAATACCACTTAATTACAGGATGCATTCTTAATGGTCATGCAGCATGAAGTATAATTTATTAGCCAATGGCCTGTTGGTGGGCATTTAGCTTCCTTCTTGAAATAATCTCCCTGGGGGTGTATGGCTTGGTGTCTTCCTGCCCACCCCCTCCATCCCAGGTTGTACTTCTGTCTACTCTTTCTCTTCTCTTTACAAGGTTTTCAACTTGCACTCCCCTGAATGTTGGTACACTCTCCAGAAGGCTCTAAAAACTACTCAAAGTTTCTGTGCAGGGGGCTGACATGACCTGATCTACATTTTAGGGAGATGGATTTTGCTGCTGGGTGGAGGATGGGTTGAAGGAGTGGGAAGAAGGGAGGTCAAACTGCTGCAGCCTCCAAGTTCACGTTGGAGCTGAAGGTGGTCTTTAATGGACAGAGGAACTGCAAAAGAGAGATCAGCAAGATTTTAGGGATTGGGCAAGTAGGACTTGCTAGATGCAGGGAGTATGTATGAGTTAAATCCCTGTCCCCATCTCTCCTGGCACCACACACACATAGACTAAAAATGTACTTCCTTCTTTCCTCACACATTCATGTTTTCTCTGCTCCTCCAGGCTCTGCTCACAGTACATTTCTCCATGAGCCTTCCTGAATAGTTTCAGCCCTCAGTCCAGACCTTCATACCTAAACCACATATAACCCCGAATCATTTCATGCATCATTGCGTTTTCAATTGTTGAAATTCAAAAAAGTTGTGTGATTTTCAAAAAAGTTTCTAAACATTTGTTTAGAAAATTAGTGAATTCATTAAAAATCATCAAATTACATCAATACTTGCAGATTATGGTCTCAGGCACTTGATAAATGTCATCTGGTTAAGGTTTGGGGATTATCAAACATGAGAGGGTCGTGGGAATGCCTGATTTGTAGCCAGTTTGTCGTATGTGGAGGTGGTTTGGGAAGCCCCAGACCTGTGGCTGGTGTCTGAAGTGGGGGCAGTCCTGTGGGGAATCATGCCCTTGACCTGTGAAGAATCTCAGAATTGCACTGCAACCACCAAATTGTCCTAGGTCATGCCTGAGTTTGAGTGAAATAGTTGGACCACAAAAAATTAATTCCAGCCTCACCCATGGTCTAGACCATGTTCCTTAGTTATTCCATCCCAGAAATAACCCTTCTTCCTTCAGGCACCTACTTCGGTTTATTACATGCCCTTAAGTGGTAGCTGATAGAAGTCTGTCTTCCTCGCTAGTCTGGAAGCTCCATGAAGCAAGCCTGTGTCTGGTTTTATATTTGTTTTTTCTGTTCCTCATTTTATCCAAGCACCCCACAAGTGCCTGGAACTCAATAAATAAGTACTAGAGTAGTTTGTTACTGAACAAAATTTACTGGCCTGAGAACTGCCTCTGTCTCGGTACATTTAAATCCAGACTAAAAGAATCATGGCTGGTATCTACACCTGGTTCTCCCAACAGAGAGAAAGTAATCCACATTAATAGTGGTGAGAACAGTTATTTTTCTAGACACTGATCTAGGCATTCGGAATGCAAATATAGTAAGAGCCCTTAAGACACCCATAGTTTTTTATGGACACCACAGATCAAGGGAAATGTCCCATGTGCTGCTATTATTTAACAACAAAATGGGGGTTTCTTTCAGTAATTTACAATCTTGGGGTGTCTTCTGCTCATCAACATTGGAAAGATCATGCACGGTTGGCCACCCTGATGCTTTGTGCACCACGTGACAACATAAAGAGGGGAGTTGGCTGTTTCTGTGTCTCAGAAAGAAAAAGGCCAAAGACAAGACCAAAGATATCAAGGAAAAGAAACATAAGACTCAGTAAATGAAAATGGGTGGTGGAAATATGAATAATAGAAAAGCAGTCCCCAGACTAGTCTTACTCATTCAACAGATAACTTATTAAAGGTCTCTCTCCTGCCAAGTATTGTGCTAAATGCTGGGACACAAAGGCGAGAAGTCACACTCTCAGAGAGCTTACAGTCAGTGGAAAGCCTAACAAAAGAAAAACCATTACAAACCTAGTAGACCGTAATTTTAATGGATGCATATACCAAGTACAGCAAGAAGAGAGGCAACAGGAGCACTCAGGCCAGCCTGAGATTAAAGGAAAACATTGCAAAAAGGTGGTACTGGAGCTGCAACTTGAATAATGTGTAGGAGTTTTCCAGTGGCCAGGTGAGGGCAAGGTGCCTGTCTACAGAGAGAACTGCACCATCAAAAGTGACACAGAGACAGACAGACAGGCAGACAGAGAAAGACTGTGCTAGCCACAATAAAGCTTGACAGCTCCTGAGAAGCTGGATGATGAAATGCTAAATGTGCAATGTAATAAATGTAATAGATTACAACTTGTAAAAGAAATTAAAAATAAATAAATGAGTTAACAGATAAACCAATAAATGAACTGGAGAGTTTTGAGGATGGGAGTCCCATGACCATACTCAGAAGATTTGGATATTATAAAGATCATCCTGATGACAATGTGGAGAAGTTGAGGAAAGTAAGGCAGCCAACAGAAATGAAGTAACATGATCGTTCAGCACAGTTATGTAAGGGGGTGTTGGAGGCAGAGTATGAGGGACAGGCCCAGCAGATAATCAGGATCCAGGATCAGTAGACTATCAGGTAGTGGAGGACTGGAAGGAAGGGAGTCCTGGAGGTCTCCACAGTTTCTGGCTAGGATCACCAGATGCATCATGGAGCCATTCTTTGAGATGGGACATAAGAGGGCAGGTGGTGAGATCAGTGCGGGAAAGCCAAGTGGAGTTATCTAAAGAGGAGCTGGAGCTCAGAAGAGAGGGTTCACTGGAGGGTTCACTTGGGAGCCACGAAGTCTAGGAGATAGTTGAGCTCATAGACTAAATAAGCTTGATCAGGAAGAGCTTATCAAATGAGAAGAGAGAAGAGGATAGCTTGTTCTGAAGAGTGTGATACGAACATCTTGAGCCTGACCATTCCCCACAAGGAAGCTGTTCTGAGAAAAAACTATTAGTCACTGTTTCAGTTGGCTCAGAGAGTTTTCTTTAAATTTCTGGTCCAGGTTGCCCTGCTCTCTTCTGTCTGTGCATATTTAATGAATAAATACGTGAGGCTACCTGTTATCTACAAACCTGAACTATATGTTGACAGATGGAACAGGAACCACAAAAATGAAAAGAAGAAATGAGGGAAAATTTAAAACTAATAACAGAGAAGTAGCCTTATAATGTGTATATGTAAATGAGAGAGAAATAAACTTGAAAGTGATCAGAGTTGGATGAACAGCAGTAATTAGTAACTAATACTATTACCTGAAAAGGAAGAAAAAGAATGGAATGGAAGTGAAGTAAGTCATATTTGACATAATTTCAGATACAGGAAAGATTGTGCATGATTAATTCTCTGGGTATAAATGCATCTCTTTATGTCTTAGAATGGTTAGTGTTCTGTGGTAGGGATGGAATGGGATGGCCAGGGGGTGATTTTTCTTTGACTAACCAATTCATATTTTTGCAGCAAAATCAGTAGTTAATTTTAGAGCATTTCAGCAGTGATTAGAAATCTTTTATTCAATAAAACTAAGACAACTGTAGGGAAAAAAAAGAAAAGCTGCAGAGGTAAATGACAACTCATAAGAATGAGCAAAAATTCAAATTAAGAAAATAACCTTCCATAAAACACATAGAGAAACTTAGTAAATTGCAATTTTTTTGTTTAGAGCCCAACTCAGGGACATCTATTTTGCTTTTCTGCCCTCCAAGGAAAGTTGAAGCATAATTTGACCAATGCGAAGTCTGATTTTAATACAGATTCTACTACCAGAATAGAGCATTTTAAGAGCTGATACTTGGAAGAGAAATATTTATTGTTTTGGTCTGGTTTGGTTTGATATGAACAAACCAAAGAAATTGCTTCTACTTTCGTCCTTCCCTGTAAATAGAAACCTGGATCTTATCTTCTTGTTTGAATATAATCTTTTGAACATCAATCCAGACAAGAGGGTAATTAATTTATGAGACTGCCTCTCCTAATTCAACATAGCCCCTTGTGTGTCTACAAATGAGCAGAGATCTAGAACACCTCAGATTTTAGATTTGTAAAGCAACTTTTTATGATTAAATGAGAGAAGTTATTCATGGAGCCAGCCTTTGTAGGACTATACAAAATGGTCAGGAGAAAAGAGAAAAGTAATAGTCAAGTATGACATTGGGGGAGGAAAGTGACAAAATTGGTCATGTCTTACAGACAAGACTAGCTATGTAACCTGTGGGGTCTAGTGCTAAATGAAAATGTCCAGCCCCTTGTTCAAAAAGCAGCAAAAAATGCTATTAAAATGTACTAAAATATAAAGCTTTTTCCTTTCTTTCATAGTCTCTGTCTTGACTTGTCATAGTGTTGTTTACTTGCCATTTAGTGTTGTTGTATAAATTTAAATTTTTAATTACTAGCACAAATCCTACCCTTCATCTTTATATTGGGCAATGTCAGTTTTAAATGCAAATACAAGAGCATTTAATTTATGCAGAAGCATGCATGGCTCCACAGCCTAGACCCAATCCTAGAGCAATTGAAAGGAGCAGTATTGATCCAAAAGCAGTATTCAAACTCAGTCTTTCTACACAGACTTATTAAGCAACCACTATTGCCCTGGCCTTGTGCTCTGAGGCTCTGAGGTTAAAAACAAGAATAGAACTTAGCTAGCCTTATCTTGCAAAATCTCACATATGACAGAAATCTCTGTTCTTTTCTAGAGAAGTTGGGACTGTAAGTGGGAAAGAGAATGGAAACTTGAGGATTAAAAATATACTTCCTAATGTTTGTACAGCCTAAGTGTGCACTTCCTTTTTTTGGCCGACAGTGATTCATTAATTTATTCACACATTCAGCACTTGTTTATTGCACATTTACTATGTTTCTGGCTCTGGTCCAGGCACAGAAGCCACAGATGAAAGAGACCATAGTCCTAGTCCTCAGAAGCATATCTTCCAGGACTTAACATCAACCCTATCCAGGTACAGTGCTGCACTGCACCTCCTCAAGTTAATGTGACCAAACTCTTATTACTTGGTGTAAGGTAACTGGCAGAATTTCCAGACTCTCCCACCTAGCCTTAGTTCATTTACATATCAGTGGGTATTTACCACTGCAGAGCCTCAGGGTCAATCAGAGCAAGGGGTGGAGAGAAAACGGCCATTATCTCCTCCCCTCCATTCCTGGTGCTTAACTGGTCTGGTGCCCATCAGTCACCACAGTCCTGCCCATTAAGTCCCTGCCAGAAGGAGTGGGCAGTGGGAGGAGTGCTCGCTGTGGCCAGAGCGGAGGGATGGATCTGGTCCTGGCTGTCAAATTCAAACAAGCTATGAGTAGTAAAAATGGTTTCTCCCAACCTGCCCTTTTCCTTGCCTTACTTCGGTTTCATGGGATTCACAGTGGAATTTGTTACAGGAGGGGAACCTCCTTACTCCTGGGGCTACACTTGGAGACTCCATTACATGGAGCAACTCTCAAGTTTCTAAATGATGGAATGACATAAAATGGAAATGAAATTAAATGACTCCTATGTAAGATTAGTAACTTGATTTTTGCTTGGATACAAAAGATAAAGAAATGCACTATTTATGTTTCTCCCCAGAACCTGCCATTTGAGCTTTTCTTTTTCTTCTTGGATTCTTCTGGACCTTCCTCAGAGATGCTCTCTTCCTGGAGTATTTTAGGTAACTATCTTTAAGCCTCCCTGTGATTTTGGTCAGTCTCCCTTCACTCTTTGGAACTCAGACCAGCTCTCCAGCAGAGGAAAGTCACCTGAACATGACCCATACACTCAAGATTGAATTACCAAAAGGAAAAACCATTGGATAAAAATGATATTAGGACTATAATGTATTTTGTTTGTCTTCAAGATTTCAGTTCAAATTTCACTGATCCTCAAACTAGATTAGGATCCACAGACTGTTCCTTCAAAACACTTATAATAGAATTTTGTCATTCCCACAGTATATCTATTTATGTCATTATTTGTTGCCTTTTTTTCTCCCCTACTATGGAGCATAGAGCAGGCAGTCCAAAATATGTGATCAATAAAGAATATCAAGTAAATGATTCTCAAAGCCTGCATAAGCACTATATTAAAGAGAAATCATAAAGTACAAGGTGAATTACACAAGGTTGGGATTTTATGACAAATTACAAATCAAACATATTAACAGACAAAAAAGCATATTCTTTTTGAATAACAAAGTAAAAATACTTTTCAAACAATTAAAATTCCTACCAAAAAAAAGGAAGAATTATATGTATGACTCCAAAATTTATCTAACTGTAAATTATTTAAAGATAATTTGGTTTGGAAGATTGTAAATCTTATCTTGTTTTAATTCTGCATGTTCAAAAGTAGCTAAATGCATAATTTCTGGAACATAGTGTCCAAATATGCTGTATCTAACCATTATTGCACATGCCTTCCACCTGTTAGAAATAGATCATTTTTATCTGGTCCTGTCTGTTTTAAGTCAACTGCATTCTATTTATCAAGTTGACAATCGTAAATGAAAGTCAGTGTTCTATTTGATTTCCTGCCATCATAATGTGCCTTCAACCACAACAACCTTCAAATTGATTTTCCCTAGGGAAGATTGCAATATGATAAGTTCATAGCTGAAAAGCCTTAATAAATCAACAAGCATAGAGAATAAAAAGTGAAAAATGTTCAAAAAGAGAATGTCAGATCTCATTTATTTTTAATTTTAGTCTTCCAGTACACATATATCTTTTTTATGTTTAAATATTATCTTCAAATCATTCATTCAAAAGGGGCTTTCAAATTAATTTAATTTCCACATCATGTGTGAGCAAACACAATAAACAAAGAAAACAATCTCAATGGCCAAACCACATTTTTCTTTCTCAAGGAAACATGTGCAGGAGTTGCTGATACATTGTCTCAGAACTCAGAGATTTTTTGACTTGCACCAGAGTAGCTGGAAAAAACCATTCCAGGGCTTACCAAACATCAGAGATGCCTCTACGTTGGTTAGGACCTGTTTAGCAACAAGAAATGGCAAGAGCAAGCATCAGTGGTTTATAGCATCATTTATTTAATACCAATTTGAAGACAGGCGGACAGTCCCAGAGTTGATTCAGCATACCAGCAATATCATCAAGCACCCTCTCACTTTATGATCCTCAGCATGTGGACTTTAGGCCTTGGGCATATTACCTTATAGACATCCTGAGCTCATAAAGTAATGGCCAAAGGAAGGAAGAGAAGAAACCAAAGGGCATCTCCTTGCTTCACTCTCTCTTACTCTTCTCTCAGGGAGAGCAACCTTTCCAGGATTCCCATTTCCACTCACTGGCCAGAATTGGCCCCATACCAGTCCCATACACCCCTGGGCCAGTCATTGGTGAAAGAAGTGGTGTTATTCTGATGAGCCTGGATCAGTTAGGATTCATTCCCTAGGGCCTCACACACACACCCAAACAAAGGAGACTTTACTGTTCACCAAATGAATGAAGGACCACAGCCAACCAAATAGGATGGATTAATCCCTCAAAGACACCATAATTCCATTTATAGCAATTTAATTCATTGAACAGAGATATCCAGTGAGGGAGGATGAGACCAAAGTATAAAAGACTGATAAAATATTAGCCCAGAATAATTGAAGCTTTAATAAAAGGCTGAAAGGATTTTGTTCCTAATTTTCAGATAATTCTAAGTGTGTTATAGTTACTTATACAAAGGCTTCATTACAGGATATTAGAGATTTACCATTTTCCTTTCATATAATGAACTTCAACATTTACTAAATGGCATTTATTAGATTAAATCAACAAGTTTTCCAAAAAGAAATACAGAATTGTAAAGAAGTGTCTAAATATCATTGTTGAAAGCCCTCGAATAATCTTTATGCCATTATTATATGTCATCATTTTTTAAATTATATACACCTTTCTTCACTAATTAAATAAATATGGTATTCAAAAAAAACTAAAGCTCTTTTATTTCTTTTCTTTTTTTTTCAGTTTTTTTTTGGTATCATTAATATACACATGAGCAACATTGTGGTTACTAGATTTCCCACATTATCAAATCCCCACCACATACCCTATTACAGTCACTGTCCATCAGCTTAGTAAGATGTTGTAGAATCACTACTTCTCTGTGTTGTACAGCCCTCCCCGTGCACCCTCCCCATATTATACATGCTAATCATAATGCCCCTTATTCCCTTTCTCCCTCCTTTCCTTCCCACCATCCCCAGTCCGTTTCCTTTTGGCAACTGTTAGTCCATTCTTGGTTCTGTCAGTCTGCTGCTGTTTTGTTCCTTCAGTTTTTGCTTTGTTCTTATGCTCCACAGATGAGTGAAATCATTTGGTATTTGTCTTTCTCTGCCTGGTTTATTTCACTGAGCATGACCCTCTAGCTCCATCCATGTTGTTGCAAATGGTAGGATTTGTTTTCTTCTTATGGCTGAATAATATTCCATTGTATATATGTACCACATCTTCTTTGTCCATTCATCTACTGATGGACACTTAGGTTGCTTCCATTTCTTGGCTATTGTAAACACTGCTGCAATAAACATAGGGGTGCATATGTCTTTTTGAAACTGGGATCCTGCATTCTTAGGGTAAATTCCTTAGAGTGGAATTCCTGGGTCAAATGGCATTTCTATTTTTAGTTTTTTGAGGAACCTCCATACTGCTTTCCAAAATGGTTGAACTAGTTTATATTCCCACCAGCAGTGTAGGAGGATTCCCCTTTCTTTGCATTCTTGCCAGCATTTGTTGTGCCTAGTCTTTTCTTTGTTGGCCTTCTTAACTGTTGTGAGGTGATATCTCATTGTGGTTTTAATTTGCATTTCCTTGATAATTAGCGATGTGGAGCATCTTTTCATGTACCTGTTGGCCATCTGAATTTCTTCTTTGGAGAAGTGTCTGTTCATATCCTCTGCCCATTTTTTAATAGAGTTATTTGCTTTTTGGGTGTTGAGGTGTGTGAGTTCTTTATATATTTTGGATGTTAACCCCTTGTTGGATATGTCATTTATAAATATATTCTCCCATACTGTAGATGCCTTTTTGTTCTGCTGATGGTGTCCTTTTCTGTTCAGAAGTTTTTTAGCATTATGTAGTCCCATTTGCTCATTTTTTATTGTTTCCCTTGCCTGAGGAGATGCATTCAGGAAAAAGTTGTTCATGTTTATATTCAAGAGATTTTTGCCTATGTTTTCTTCTAAGAGTTTTATGGTTTCATGACTTACATTCAGGTCTTTGATCCATTTCAAATTTACTTTTGTGTATGGGGTTAAACAATAAACCAGTTTCATTCTCTTGCATGTACTTGTCCAGTTTTGCCAACACCAGTTGTTGAAGAGGCTGTCATTTCTCCATTGTATGTCCATGGCTCCTTTATTGTATATTAATTGACCAAACATGCTTGGGTCTATATCTGGGCTCTCTAGTCTGTTACATTGGTCTATGGGTCGGTTCTTGTGCCAGTACCAAATTGTCTTGATTATCATGGCTTTGTTGTAGAGTTTGAAGTCGGGGAGCACAATACCCCCCACCATATTCTTCCTTCTCAGGCTATTTGGGGTCTTTTGTTGTTCCATATGAGTTTTAGAACTATTTGCTCTAGTTTGTTGAAGAATGCTGTTGGTATTTTGATAGGGATTGCATTGAATCTGTAGATTGCTTTAGGCAGGATGGCCATTTTGACAATAATAATTCTTCCTATCCATGAGCACAGGATGTCTCTCCATTTATTGGTATCTTCTTTAATTTCTCTCATGAGTGTCTTGTAGTTTTCAGAGTATAGGTCTTTCACTTCCTTGGTTAGATTTATTCCTAGGTATTTGATTCTTTTTGATGCAATTGTGAATGGAATTGTTTTCCTGATACCTCTTTCTGCTAGTTCATTGTTAGTGCATAGGAATGCCATAGATTTCTGTGTATTAATTTTGTATCCTGCAACTTTGCTGAATTCAGATATTAGATCTACTAATTTTGGAGTGGATTCTTTGGGGTTTTTTATGTACAATATCACATCATCTGCAAACAGGGACAGTTTAACTTCTTCCTTGCCAATCTGGATGCCTTTTATTTCTTTGTGTTGTCTGATTTTATATGTCATTATTAAATATGACCAGTTCCCTGCCACTGAGGGAAGACAGAGCTGGAGCATTTGCTGGCTATGCTGTCATCAACCATTATTCAGCATTCCACACAAGTATTTTCAACCACCTACTTATCAGTCTACCTAAAAGTATCATCACCTTAGCTACATTTATTATTTTTTCCACAAAGATATCAAAGGGGACTTTCTAAGTTCTCACTTAAGCACACTACACCATTTCCTCAGAGCACCCGTGTGCAGTTATACCCAAAGAGTTCCTCTTGGAAAGAGCTTTTCCTGAATAAACTTGTGCTGAGTCCTGGGAATGAGCTCTTCCTCTTCCAGGTCCTCCTTCCCCAGTCATTCAGGTATTGGCCCATCATGTTGCCTGGTTAAGCTCTCCAGCTGTTGTTTCACAGATGGCTTCCCTTTGGAGAAGCAACACATGTCTCCCCCTTCACTTCTCTGGAGTAGTCATTTCCTCCATAGCCCCTCAAATATTACATGCACAGTGCTACCCCAAGAACATCCCTGTCTGTTTCTGCCCCTAGACAAATTGCTTCTGGGCAAGGACTTCAGATCCTTTTGCTAGTGATACAATCTTTCTACTTGTAGCAAAGCCATGGAACCTGAATGACTTAAACACAAGTGAGGGATGAGCAGCTAAGTTTCCCCTCTGATCTCAGCCTATGCTACCAGCCCAGAGACTGAGACTCCACACTCCATGTATGTTTCCTTGATCCAAACATAATGCTGAAATCAAAATAATGTATTTTCTTTTATTTAGAAAATTAAGCATCTCTGACAAATTTGTAATGATCATCAATTCTGGGTAGTGGGGATATAGAGCTTGATACACCATTGTCTGTTCTTCTGTGCTTTTCTAAATTCTCAAGATAAAAAGGGCCTTTTGAGTCATTAGCTTTTTTCCAGTGGAGAACTAATATTGCTTAATTCCCACTAGGCATTCAACAAATATTTAAGCACCTATTATATGGCAAGTGTTGGATTAGACACTGAACAAGTGCCATCCCTAACCAGCACCATTTGGGCATTTCTGCATTTTTGGACAGGGAATGGATGCATAGACAGCTTAACCAACTTGCTCAAAGTCCCACAGATATTAAGTGGAAATGTCAGAAAACCATGTTCCCTCCTGGTGTGTTTGGGTGTTGCATTGCTAGCACTGGGAATAAGCATTGCACCACTTTGCAATACTGCGCCATGTTTAGTGGCTCTCTGCTACAGTCAGCACATGTCCTTATTCCTGGGCACAATGGTACACTCTGTGTTATAGAGTAACTGCATGGGCTTTAGTCATTCCCAGCTACCATCTTCTTTGGAATCATTCATAACTCTGATGGTGACAATTTCATTTTTAGTGTGTTTCGACTACCTCCAAAGTAAAACTCTCAGGCACAAGCACCACCAAATTTAGAAAGGCAAAGAGCCCTGGAGAAACCTTGTCTAGGTGGTGGACCCTAGACAAGAGGAGATGGCATCAGATTCCCTCTGTCCCCAGGACCTCCTTATCTGATGCTACTCCCTCCATCTCCCTCCTTGTTCTCATCTCAAATGATTTTCCCTGTGCTCTGCTCTGGGAAATGATGGGAAATGACACCATCATCCCTTAGGACCAACAACTTCCCCTCCTTTGCTCTGGGACAGCTCTGACATTTTCCAACTCTCCTGTTCCTCGCCCCACCTCCTGGCTGCCCTTCATTTTCTGTTCTCAGAACATTCTCATTTCCTCTGTGCTACAAACAAAACAAAATAGAAACCATGCTCCAAAATGTGTCATCCTCCTGGCTCACCTTTTCTGTTAGTGTTGAGAGCAACGAGATCACAACTGTTTGCTGAACTTTGTAGAACTTACCATTCTAAAATTCTTCAATCCTTGTCTAATATCATTCTTAAATTCTTCAATTCCCTTCCTTGGCAATATCAGGCTTGAAGATGATTTAATGTGGGTAGCTAAATGTTAGAAGCTGAGTTGTTCAAAGCATAGAGGTTACAGGCCAGAATCCCTGGCTTGGAATCCTCTCTAACAATTCCTGTGTAATTTTGGGAAAGTCATTTAGCCCCTCTCCAGCTTGGTTTCCACTTTATACAAAATTAATATAGAATTTCCTATAGAGATATTATAAAAATGAATTGGGACTTATAAAGTGCTTAGAAAAGTGACTGGAATATAGGAAGTACTATTTAGTGTTTGTCAAATACATTTCTAAAAGAAAAAAAAAAGACGGTTTTACATCATTACAAAACCGAAAGAATCTGAGTTAGGAGTGCCAGATTTTCAGGTAGCTAAAATACTGCTTTCTGTTATGTGTTGAAGAGAGAACTTGATCCCCTAAATAATGCCAGGTCCTGAGAAGCAAAGATGGTCATGGTTGGGCAGATAGTTATGAAAATAATCACAAAGGCAAGACTTGCGGAACAAAGCCTCAGAGGTCTCACATGCACTCAAGGCCACCACATAAGGAAATACTGATCCAGAGCAGCCAAAAATCAAACCAAGAATATAAGAAAGGAAAGAAGCTATAGATGCATCACTTGAGAGAATGGTACTCCATTCCAAAGCAGCGTTGCAGCTAATGTGTCCTTCCAAATGGTTTACGTAATCATTCTTTTTCCAGTTACAAGTCATGTAAAATCAAACTGTATTTTTATTCATACTGTGTACAAGGGCCTCTTAGTAATGTATAATGTTAGCATATCACTGTGCATCTTAAACACATTATCTCATTCAAGCACACCAATACTGCAAGTGATGCGTTATGGCCCACATTTTGCACAGGAAGTACAGGGGACTGCAAAAGGTCAGTGATTTCTCTAAAAGTCATCGAGCTAGTAAGAGCAGAGGTGAAAGTCCCACTCAACAGCACTTGCCTCCCTACTCTGCTCCCAACCGCTCAGCTTGACTTGCTACTGAATTCCCTTTCCTAAGGGGGCGATTGCTTTCAAGAGGGAAAAATTTTAGATGAGATGAGACTTGCTTCTGGTTCTTGCTTTGCCATAAACTAGCTGCTTAATTTGTATTTCAGTCAGAGCAAGAAAACAATGAGGCCAGGTCTGTCACATTCAAGATAAATATCTTGAAACTCTGGCATAGATGAGCAAATTTTGTAACTTATTTTTATCATCTTTTATTCAATATCTTGTTTTATCTCATTTTAGCCGGTGAGTTTTACCTTGTTTATGAATGAGTTTTCCCTAGAGACCAGTGAGCCTTAGTTACAAGGGAAAAAGGAATTCCTTCAATCAGAAGTGAGAAAGTAGTTTAGTGGAGATCTATAAGGAACAAATGTTCGTTTCCTCATGACTACACAGAAAACAAATTTTTGGAGTCGATCAGAATGAAAATTAAATATCAGTATCCATAGAAAACAAGTCTCCATCACCAAGGATGTATTGCTGTTGCCGCCTGCGTCCACAAGAGCCGTCCGCTAGGGGGCAGCACCCGCCCCCAACCCCTCCGTGCTCCATGGGGAGGCTGCGGGGAGCGCGCGCTTGCATCGCTCTCTCGGAGCCTCCGAGTCCCCGGACTCAAGGGGACGGACAGCCCCTGTCCCTGGTTGGAGAAGGCATGCAACGGAAGTGACTGATCTGATCGCAGGGTACGATGAGTATCCACTTTGGCCCACACATATAAACTCCCCTCTTTCACCAGGCTTTGATAAATACTAAAAATCTCTGCCTCTCTAGCTCCTATATGTCTCTTTATTGGGCCTGACCCGTGGAAAGAAAGCTGCTGTTAACAGTAGCAATGACTAACACGTAATTTATGCTAGATTGTGTTCTTGAATTTGGCTTATGGAAGCATGCATATTGATTGAGACGTATGTTAGCAAAATGATTGTTAGCAAAATGATGTCATTTTAAATACAAAAGGCAATATGAAATGCGGCGCTTCCTGATTCCTTGAGTAATCCCAAGGAATGTTCGGGAAGGATACCAAGCTTAAACGGCTGTTCATCAACATTAGTAGTCATCTTACCACTCAGTACTGAGGGTCTGGGTCCCTGTGCTGAATAAAGTTATTCCTATAAACTTTAGAAGTCACTGTGTCCTTTCTTTTCCCCAGTTGGTATTCAATGGATGCCTAATTATCTTTTCAGCCTTCTTTTTGAGAACAATGCTGCTTTCGGTTTTTCTAACAGACTATATGATAATCTCTTTTAGAATTAATCAACATTTTCTTTATTAGTCTCTTAAGTACAAGTATTTGAATATACATTCAGAAGCCATCCTCCCAAACCCCGAGGGCCTATGTGCCTGCTGAGGTTGATCATAAATGCCAGCTAAGATCTCCCCATATAACCTCAACACCACCTTAGGAATGGTGATGATGATGAACTATTGTGCCTACCTGGGAATTCACATTTACTTGACAGACACTGCTTCCAACTGCCTTCAAACACCCTTCCTACTAAGCAAAAATTCATTGAATGGGGGAAACTTTACTGAGATCCATGAGTAAGGGGAAATGGGACTGAGTTATGGAGAAGCATCTAGAAAAGGATTTTTGGGGTTTTGTTGTCCTTTTCTTTTTTAAGAAATCACTTTATTTAATAACTGACAAAAATCACCAAAATGATCAAATAGGAAACATCCGTGTTACTGGAAAATTTGACAGGCCCTACAAACCTGAACTACTTATGATAGTAAAGATATTAAGTAGCTACAAAAACATACATTGTGTTAATTACTCTAAGAGATTCCTCTGTATGAATACAATTCTGCCATGTTAAACTTTCTTGTTAGCACTCCCTGCTATCTATACAATAAATATTAGCCTACTCAAGCCAGTTTTGCAAGGTGTTGTATTCATTTATGTTTTAAGCAAAGAATACATAGTTCCTGCCCATGAGAAAGCAGATGGGGAGAGAAGAGTTGTAAATATAAATACCCAGAAAAAATTTCAATTTGATATACCTATTTATGTGCTACCAAGGGAAGTATATTTATATCAGTGTTTGCATTAGTCTTTTATGCTCCCTTTTTAAATCTCCACCCCTGATTAATTTCTTTTTTTAAACCTCCTCAGAATACGGTCATTTGCACAAGTCAATAGCTGATGCTGCCTATGTGCTGAGCCCTCTGGCGGGCAGGTTCTGCCTACAGGTTCTCCTCTTAAGGGAAATATGACCCACTGATCAGGAGGTCCAGGGCAGCCAGAGAGGAAATCCTCCACAGGCATCTCATTTGAGTGCTCTATGTAACATGACACACAATAATATTTTTGTGTTTTATTTTTATAAAAATTGATATTTTTATAGCCATAAACCCTATATGAAAAATAACAAATTTCATAAATTATTTCTTATAATGTCCTTCAGTTCAAGCTAAAGGCCATTATAAGGAAAATAAACACACAAAAAGGTAAAAACAAAGTAGTGCAGGCTATGTGCAACAAGAGAGGAATAAGCCCTCACAATTTGTGATACACAATTTGTATCATTATATTCTCTCACTTCATGCATCCTACTGTATGTGTTTGACCTGTATTTCTGGAAAGGTATTTCTCTGATAGTGGGATTTTCCCCTTACTGGCCCTCTGCTCCTAAGTCATCCTTTTGGACTGCACTGTGGAAATGGTTCTGGACCACTTAAATATTGTTGCCTTGCCAGCTGGTATGATGGAGTAAAGGGCAAAGGCAGTGAAAGAAACCGCAGGAGTCTTTTTGTTTCCTACCTCTGGCATGCTCTGCTGCACCCAGATCCTGCAGATGTGGTGGCCAGCAGTGCCCAGCAGCCTCCCCAGAAGGCAGCTTTGTGGCAGAGGCTCCATGCCTCCAGTGAGATGTCACCACAAAAAGCTTTCTATAGAACCCTAAAGAAATGATTTCCAGCATGTTCCAGAAGATGGATTCCCAGCAAGTCCCACCAGTGTGGCACCACAATGACCATCTGCCATCTAGTGAGCCAGAGTTGTTGACTCCCTCCCCACAAGATCTCAGCCCTTCTCTGGGGGTTTGTCCCACCGAGGAGTGGCTGCTCCTTGGAGCTGCTATTTCTTATTCTTTAGAGCTCTCTACAAGCCCATCTCATTACTCCAGTCCCCTGCTACAGTTAATATCCTTTACCTTAACCTTTCCATGATCAAATTTCTGTATGGTTTCTTTCTCTCTCCTGACTGGAACAGACTGATACACAGAGCAATTAACAAGTGATTAATACTAAAGTCATATCACACTAACACCCCTTAAAGTTAACCCAAGTTAACCAAAGGACAATGCTTACCTGTTGTGTTTGTATTTGTCACTGTTGTTATTTTTATCTTAACACCAAGATAAATTTAAGTTTACTGAACATTTTAATTACATATGTCAAGTATCAGTTTAAAAAGAATTTATGTTTGGGGAAGGGAGGGGACTCATTTTTTCCCTATGGGGCACTGTGGCTCAGTGTCAGGGTTTGCCGCCTCAGATTTGGCATGATCATACAGCAAAATCCCTGCCGTTGTGAGCCCACTCTGTACTGGTATGTGTGTTACCAATATTACCTTATTTGATTCTTTCTAAAAAATCTTAAAGGTATGTGTGCCCATTCTGTAGACAAGGTATGATCCGTAAATGGTAGTTCCTAGCTTCAGGCTGCAGAGCAGTTTTCTCTTCTCTTAATGTGGTTCAGAGAATCATGGCAGCGTGTGTGGAGCCAGAGCTCACAGCCGTTTGCCATACGAGCACGACAGCACTGCCCACAGTTCCAGTCCTGCAGTCACTGTTCGCTTTCCTCATTTGTGAATCTAGTCTAATTCCCAGATAACTGTGCAAAATAATAGAAACTCAAGTGCACAACTATTTTGGAAGACTCTCATCTCTTTCTTGTTGAGCAAGTGGTAACATTTATAATCAGAAATACTTCTTCTTCAAGATATAATCCGTAAATGGTAGTTCCTAGATACACATTTTTCCTTTCCAGATACACCTCTCTATATCCATGCACTGCCTCGTGATTCCTTCATAGTTGGCACTCAAAAGATCTTACATATTATCCATACCTCTCTGTGGAGACAGACATCTTTGATTACCTATAAATAACACACCCCCATTAGAAAAAATGAGGAATATAGATAGTCTCCTGGGTTGCTAAAACATTTCATAGTCTTTACCATCTCTTACTGAGAAGATGAGTATTGAAATGTTGCTTGTTTACAAATTGCAAAATCCATAAAAATAAAGAAAAGATATCCATAACATGAATTTCAAATAAAAACTATCTTAGTGAATGTGAATCTAACTTAGCTCTTGATAATTGTTAGCTGCTCAGTAACTTGCATAATAGCACTGTCACTTAAAACTCAATACAAAATACAAAATCATGACAAAATGCCACTTTAGAAGGAGAAAATGTTAAAGATAAATATTATCTATGAACTTCCTCTCTCTTAACAAAGACAACAATCACAAAACATGGATGGTTCAAAGAATATAAAAATCTTTACATGGAGGGGAGAAAAGAAACAAACAAAAACTATTTGCCAAGGCCATTTCATCAAAACAGTGTAAGAACTTTAAAAGCATAAATCCATTTGAACAACATCCTCCCACAAGACTTAGGCAGCTATGAGGAGGCAGGAACCTGCCAATTTAATCTGACACCCTCCACAGAGCTTGGGCATCACAGAAACTTCTTCAGTATTTTGAACTTGGCAATCAGATTGTCCTCAAGAGGGATAGCTGTAGTTGCTGACACTCAAGCTTCAAAATGCCAGGCTTACGGCTTGGACAACTGACTTGGTGACTGAAATTGAGGCCAACTCCTACTTTATACTTTCTGTTAACACTCAGCCCTAAATAATTTTTCCTGTCAAGTGACACCAAGATCGGAGCAGAAACAGCCCCTTTTTAAAAAGTGGTTTGTATCTTCTGCTCACGTACTTTCTAATGACTCTGAGCCATTCAATTCAAATTGCAAACCACAGGAAACTTCACCATGCTTTACTTTTAAGGCAGAATATATTTTATGCTCTTGTGTAATAATCACAATAGCTAATCATTAAAAATCAAACAAGTATTCTCACTGTTTAAGGAGAATTTTACTCAGTGGCTATTTACATAATGTTAGAGCCCAAACTACAATGACTGTGAAGTAGAAAATAGTTGACTTCAAGCCTGTACTATGAATGGAGACATTTAAAAAAAGCTTCCAAAGCCAGGTATCCAAAATCTATTCAGAGACTTGTAATCACATTTGATCACTCACAGTGCCTTCCAGTTTTTTATTAAAAGTGATTTGTCTCCACAAAATGGGCTCCATGCTCTTGTGACCAGTACAGAAGAACGATATGTTTATAGGGTGTATGAAGACGAAACCAAGTTCAGAGGCGAATTGAACGGCACGTAAAGGCAGATTCCTGTAACTTGTACTTGGGTCTGGCTCTGTGCTCCTCAAACTTTATTCCGGAAGCCTAGGGGTAGAGACCAAAATAGCTTCAAAATTGTTAATTCTGCATGTTTTATGTTAAACGTAAGAGTTTCCACTCTGCCCCTTTATACAGCTGCTTTTGTAATACAGAAAAAAGTCCCCAGATCTTCAGGTAAAATTGACTGCCCAAGGATGCTCCTTGCTGGTGCTCTGGGTTCTCCGATGAGCTGAGGAACCTCAGCACATCCCCCCTGGAGGAGTAGAGCTGATCATATCAGGAAGTCTCTGGCTGTCTTTACAAGAATTGTTTTATTGCTCTGACTAGTTTTCTTTTTCAGTAAAATGCTAAGTACCAGTAACTCACATGAAAAGCTGTTTGTAAGAGCAGCAACCCACAGGGAGAGAAGCCTGTGGAAAGCTTTTTGCATGTATTCGTCCAGAAAATTCGGCTGTGGGGTTCAGCAGTGCCTCACTCCTGCCAGGTGTCACCTTGAGAGATTTTACCTGGCTGTGACCAACAGGCCTAGCCAGTGCCTGTTGGGCAGGCAATCCAGGCAGTGAGTGGAACCAATCTTACCACATTCCCCCAGCAAGTGAGGGTCAGACAAGCCCTGAGGGTTTCATCATAAAGCAGGCTTCAACTCAGCCCACCCTCTCCACACTGAAGGAGGAAGTGTTTCATCAGTGAGATGGCCACGCCCAGCTGATTCCAGCAGGTTGGGCTGAGTGCCTGTTCACCAAGGTCACTTTTGTAGAGCCTGCTGTATGATTTTACCAGTCAGCTCACGCTGGATTTGGAGACACTACAATTCCTGTTCTGGGGTATCTTTTGAGGTATGGTAATTTGCTCAAATGGATTCAGAAACCCTGGGCTGTCTACACCACACATATTAATCAGTCTGAAGTCAGTTGGTTTTAAGTCACAAGGTACCTGGCAGAAAAGTGAAGGCATCTCCTATGGCAACTCTTTCAGCAAAATGGGAAAGGCGGGGAGGTTGGGGCAGCGACTGAACATGAATTTTCAACTTCTTGTTTTGACATGATTTAAGCACAGCTGGAGTTTGTAGAATTCACTTTTTGTAAAATTTAGTTTTTGGCTTCCTTAGAACAGCATTATAGTTGACTTTGAACTGTAAAACGGATTTGGTGTTTTCACAACTTACTCCCTGGAGCTATTAAGCAATAAATTCACAACGAGACAAAGAGAAACTGTTGCTCAGGAAAAGACCTGATGTGATTCAATACCCGCAGTTATCTCCTGAGATGTCTGGGGTGTGAGAACAAGTGTCTGAAATCGGCAGGGGTTTGTGAAAGTGTGGCCCTGTCTTTGATTGATAAGCAGAATACTTTTGATGGGAGTCCAGCCAATCCATTGGTTTTCATTACGTTTATTTAAAAACCTAGGGCAGGGATCTTTAATGTGCAAGAATCAGGGGGCTTATCTGCAGCCACTGCTTAAAGATGCTACAGTGACTTCCAGTTCTTCTCATAAATAGAAAAATCTTCTACCTGAAGTCAGCCCACAGCCATTGCTCTTTTCTTTCAGAAAATGTGTACCACCTTCTCTCCTTTCTCTTCTACTCCTTGGGTGTGTCACCTTGTCAAGGTCATATAACCTTTTTGATCCCAGTCATTTTCCTCATTTGAAAAATGCATCTATTAACAGCTGGATTTGTATGAAAACTGAATGAGCTCATGCAGGTGAAGGGCTTACAGCAATGCTTGGCATGAAGATTAGTTCCTAGAGAGGTGCCTCTGTTATCATTTTTCTAGTCTCAGTTTTCTTCTTGGTTCAATAATTCTAAACTGTTTTAAAATATAGGTTTTATTATTTAAGTATAGCAAGGCCAACAGATCAGAATATGACTGCCATTGAAAAGGTAGTTCGCTAACTCACAGATCCCCCCCAGGGGAGGAGGCATGCCCTGTCCTGGAGGTCCACTAGGGGAAGCACCAAGACCCGCAGGAGGCAGAGGGAATAAGGGGAAAACATGCCCAGGAGCCTTTACTGTGATGCCTACAGAAAGAAACAGGTGAGGCAGGGTAAGCAGGCTTAAGGTTGGCTGTTGTAAATCATTTCAGGGGCTCTGGGCACAGGGGCTGTCTCTAGTCATCTGGTACCTGGCTCTGGGTGATCGGTGTGGGGACTAATGGTCCCGGGGTGAAAGGCCAGTAGAGGAAATAGTGGGCTGTGAGCTCTGGATTGGTGGTTTGCATATGAAAAAAAACTCACAGAGGTTGTTTGATATGTTTACCAATTAGCTAACTATGGGAGGGGCAGGCTTTCTAGTCAGCAGGGCCCCAAGATGTCAAAGTGTGTGAGTATAGAAAATCAAAGACATGGTTAGTACCCAAACTCTGGACACCTTTTATATTTAAGCTCACACAATGCTCTTCCTAACCTACCTTCATTTACCCAAATTCTCAAAGTAATTACACAGGGCCCCTTGCAAATACACAGACTCTAAGAAACCGGAGGCCAACCCAGGCAGAAAGGGATGTCTTCTCACCTTCTTCTTCTTTCTGAAGGCCAGAGGCACCAGCCCTGTGATGGCTCAGCCCAGCAGCCACCGAGTCTCTTCAAGGTGATGTGTAAGTGTCAGACAGACCTGGGCCAGGGACACATACAGGAAGCAGGAAAAAGGAAGGTCCAGCCACTGATTCACTCTTCAAGGTGATCTTCCTACACCTGCTAACTCTGAGGGTTTTAGACCATAATGGCTCCTTCTCCTGATCCCAGTCCAAAACCAACTGGGAAAGACCAGAGGCCACAGATGGAGATTAAAATGTCAGGTTTGTTGAAAATGAAGCTGAACTGGAAAAATGCAGTTTGCTCCTAGGGACATAATAGAGCATCTCCATCCTCTCCTGGAATCACCTGCAGACAGAGCTGGGCCATGGCAGGCCTCTCCATGGGGAAAAGGAGTGTGTGACCCAAGGGCAAGTGGTTCTGGAAAGGAGACCACCCCAAAGACAGGAGCCACCCAGGTCCAGATCCTCCTGCCAGTCCATAATCAGACAATTGCTTCTCCTCCCTTGGGGACATACACACAGCACAGAAACACATATGCACACATGCACATATACATACTGTGCTGTAAGCCAGGTTCTCCCAGCATCTCAGAAAGGCCATTTACACAGCAACCAATATTGAGCCTCTTCTATATGCTGGTCTAGGGGCATCCAAGAAAGTATAAGACACAATCTTTAAGAGAGGAAAATGTTAAACAAGATAAACATGATTTCTAAGGTACACATGATAAAGGCAGGCCTGTAGGAACCATACAGAGCATAGAGGCAATCAGAAGGAAGAGAAGTTATCAGGGACTGGCATTATCACAAGGGCTTCTTGGGGAAACTGGGTCTCAATGTGTCTAGACAGAGGAGGAGGAAAATTCCCAGAAGAGAGAAATAGCTCCTTGGAAATCTCCAATGGAGTTGGGTATGAGGCACATTGGGGCAGGCCATAGATTTGGTTAGATATTTCACCAAAGCATAGGGAATGCTGGAACATGCCTAGTGCTCACTTGGTGGGCAGCAGCTCACTTGCTGGGCAAGGTATGAAGTGACTTCCAAGGCCAGCTGATGGCCTGATGACCTCTCATCTTTAAACACATTGCCATCTTTCCCGGTAGACGGGGACTTGAGGGGGGTCACCTTTCCTCTGCTCTTCATCAGAACCTTGTCACCCAAACCAGGCCTCAGCGGTAACAGGCTATCTCTACACAGATATTCCTCTATCTTGGGTACATTCTCACTGTGCATTCTTACCCCTCAGCTGAAATTTTGTGTTGAAGGCTGAACAGCGTGAAGTTAATATGGTCTGTAATAAACTTCCCCAAGAAGACTCTGGATGGCAAGTCCATGTTTGGAACACTCATAAGGTTTAATCTCCTTGCAGGTGGAGGCTGCCATGCACAGGGTATAAAAGGCTTGATTCCTCCATTCTGCATGTCCTTGAAGTATTGAAGCATGACAGCCTTTCTTAGGAAACAAACGAACCTTAGAGGTAAGTCACTCCACATGGGAAATATGGGCTCTGTGTGTGGAGTGCATGAATATTTCACCTTCTGATAAATAAGTTTCCACCAGAATTAACACATTCTTTGCCATGTGGTATGATCTCTAACTTTCAAGATGTTTTCTTTTCTGTGTCTCTTTTTAACTGAGATTTTACCTGACAATCTACACACTGAATACATCCTGGCAGGTGATGTATCAAAGCATGCATGACTGTTGGCCTGTGAAGAGATGTGAGGCATGTCCCCCAGCAGACTCAGCTCCTCTGCCCTCAAAAAAGATTCTGAACTTTGTGAAGCTCATGATCCTCTAGCTCATGGCTCTCATGTTTCCCTTCTCCTGTGGCACAAACCAACCGATCCTAGCAGACAGATATCAATAGGGGTCTGAAAGACCCAGGGTGCTGCTGTGGGCCCAGGCAAGGTCCCCTGAGTGCACTTGGTGTGCCTGGTCCTACACCAAGCCCATGACATGCATTGTGTGTCTCATCCTTGCTACAATCCTCTTTATCCCCATTGCACAACTGGGGAAACTCAGTAACTTATCTAAAGTTAAGTACTTATCTAAGGTGGCTGAGCCAGTCTGTGACTCTAGCAGTGGTACCAGTCAAGGGGAATTTTGCCCCCTTCGCAGACATGCGGCAATGTCTGTAAACGACATCAGGTGAAAGTAGTGGGGGGAGGGTGTTACTGGCATCTAATCGGTGCAGGTCTGGGATTCTTCTAAACACCTCACCTTAGACAGGACAGACCCCACAACAAAGAATTAACCAGCCCCAAATGTCAATAGTGTTGAAGTTGAGAAATCTTTTACCAGCAGTTACACAGTTGACCTCCATACAGGGAGACAGCAATGATGTTTTCTGGACAAGGTCTCTTACCATGCTTCTGGTTTGCATGGAAAAGGAAAAGAGGAACATACTTTTCCTTTTTTATAATTTGGTCCAGATCCATGTGGGATCTTCCTGTAAGCATTTGGATGACCTGAGAGGCAGCATGACCCCATTCCTTGAGCATCCTTGATGGCTGTAATAAGAACAGGTCCCCAGAGATGGGGTTCCTGACAGTCTAGCCTGTTCTTGACTCCAAACAGGAAGGGATTGTATAGACCTGCTCCCCATGGATGTACGTCCAAGATCCATTCCCTGAAGCTATGTACTGCTCTCGTTGGGGTCCTCTTATTTAACTAAAATATCCTTGAGAGGTCTGTCCAATAAGATCTTCAACCTCTTACTATGAATTACTAATCCCCAGTCAGAAGAGAAGTCTTTGATATCAGGATGCTACAAATAGAAGGTGGAAGTGCAGAAGTGATTGCACAAAGGAGAGGTGATAGCGGTCAGAACACCTTCACCTACTCCCGGCCTGGGACCAACCCTGCTCACCTCCATCCTTTCAGAGAAGGAAAGAGTACTCGAGTATCTGATGGATACTAATGCCTTTTTGACTTTCCCTTCTTTTTCTGATATTTGTTCTCCATGGAAGAAGGAATCAGTCTGAAAAGACAGATGGAAATCTTTAAGATCAAGATGCTCATAACCCAGAATGACACATAGAATCAGTGGAGAGCAGTTCATTATAAAGAAGATGTGAGCCCTCTTGGCAACTTGCTTTTGCCCTTACTTACATCTGAGTGCTTTAAATCTATTTTCTTCATAAGGGAAACACAACTGAACTTGAGAAAACAGTTGCAAGGAGAAGAGCCAATGTGCTCTTCCCTACCACAGAAAAGGCACACTGCAAGACAGCTTTGGAGAACACAGTGAACTGGTCGAACATTCTCTTGAACTTTGTAAGGAAGTAGACCACATTTTGCCCCTTTCTCCAGAAGTCATATGCTTTAATCAGTCTCATGCTTGGAAGGGAAGTGTTTGGGGTGTCCAAGCAGTGACTGCTGTCTGGAGGGATGGAAACACATACTCACCTCACCCCAGTCAGTCCCATCTACATCACAACTCCTACGTCTTCATGGGAACCCAGGTTTATATACTCTACCAGGTTCTAGTGAGTTGTATACCCTGGCTTTAACCCATAAGAGGCAGCATAGGGTAGTAGAAAGAGTCTAAGGGCATTAACCAGCTTGAGTTGAATCCATCTCTGTCACTTAAGGCTGAATGAGTGTGCAAGTTAGTGGACTTGAATACCCTGCATCCTCTCATCAACATTATGAGGATAATAATAATACCTGTCTGGGCAATATCACAGGGTAAGTGAGAGAAACAAATGTGATTGAACCCAAGAGCTTTGTGAGCTCAGACCATGATTCCAGTGATGTCATTCTTTTACCTACCAGCACATAAGTTCCTGAGGTCGAAACACCTTAACTTTTGCTTTGTAAGTTCTAGGTACGGCAGGACTGGTGCACGCGTCTATGCCCAGGTCACATGCGGCCTCCAGTCCCTGTGAGGGGGCAGCTGACAGGAACACACATCCTTCCTCTCATCCAAGCTGTCCTTTTACACTTGAAGGCCAGGTCCTCTGTTCTGTGCTCAATAGGGAACACTAGGAGGATTCTCCACGATAAACGCCAGTGTCCTCATTCCCCTGTCTCCAGGATATCGCACAGGTGGGTCTGAGCACAGGAAAGAATGAATGACTCACCCTCCCTCTCTCGCCACCTCTTCCTGTTCACCCCCCAAGCACACACACATCCCACCTGCACTCTGAGGCAAGCACCGCCACCTGCCTCAGGGTGCCATGTCCCCATCCACACAGGGGAAATCTGTGCTGAGAACAGTTTGCTGCAGAGTGTCTGGCTGGAGAAGTGGCTGCTCGGCTGAAGAGTACATGTCTCACCATAGAAACAGCACCTGTTTCGCCTCACAGGGAAAGGAGAATGATGGCGATTGTTCTCTTGAGCATGAGCATACTAGGCCGTGCCAAGCTCCAGGGCGGGGGGCGCTTAAAGCGGCATTTCTCTCCCTCGTCGCTGAAGAGACACTTTCTGTTTTATTAATTATGTCTTCAGATTTTTTTAAACAAATTCAACTCAGTTCTTAGAGATTTTAGAACCAAATTCATCACACAAGAATCCTACCATTACCAGACCAGTTCATTAGTAGATCAATAATTTCCTCCCAGAAAGACCTGAGTGTGGATTTCAGTGACCATCTGCATGTCTCGATCAGAGAATGGCATGCATCCCAGCTTTCTCTTTCTCTTCTTTTGTGGGCAACTGTTTAACAGAAAAAAGCTTCTGCAGATGTGGGGTGGGATGGGGGTGGGGTGGGCTTAACTGGACATGTGACAGGGATGTTGTCAGCTACCCTGTCTCTCCTTTGGGCATATGAGAACATTGAGACCCTTCCAGGCCACCCAAGGTCAAAACTAGCCCACGATCACTAAAAGCGGACGCCCTCTGCCTACATACACCCAAACTGCCATTTCAGCTGCGGTGGTGTAGCTGCAGGATGCTTCCGGTGACTCCAGTGGGTGAATGGGGCAAAAACCTGCTCCCTTCCAGCTTCGTCCTTATCCATCTAACACTGCCCCCTGGTTCTAAAGTGTGGGCTCAGCGTGAGATTCATACAGCACACAAGGGCTTGGTGACCACCTTCCTGCCCCTTCCCACAATCCATAGGCCAGAAGGAGCCTGTCATGAAGTCTCCTCACCTGCCTGTGTCATTTGCCCTCCATCCTAGTCTATCCTGGAACCACAGTGACTGATAAAGTAGAGTGAAGAAAAGTAGCTTACAGATAAGAGAGAACCCAAAATATCATCCCCATGATAATTCCTTCAAGATTCCTACCCCGCCCCCCAAAAAATGCCGTAAGTCATCGGTCATTATTAAAATAAAAAGGAAACATGACTACATCTCAATATCATTGAATGTAAGTAATAAACATTCTGAGGGGACAGGAATGATTTGAGGGAAATTCCTATAGTAACAAGATATGAGAACTAGAAGTTCCAGCACCCTAGGGAACATTTGGGACATTTCTATTCTATAGATGAAAAAGTTGAAATGCCACAAGGTTAAATGACTTATCCTTGCTCCTAGGTCCAGTGAGGGAGTTCAGACCAGAAATCACAGTTCTTGGGCGTGTAGAAAAACAAATATAATCAGCCCCTCTCTCTCCAGGGGGTAAACTATATATAAGTGAAGGAGTTCAGACCAGAAATCACAGTTCTTGGGCATGTAGAAAAACAAATATAATCAGCCCCTCTCTCTCCAGGGGGTAAACTATATATAAGAGGAAAACAAAACAAATAGAAAGGGTATCAGGTCAAGGCAAGGTACATACTCAGCATATCCCACTGCAGAAGAACAGATGCAAACTGGGGAGATGTGGAGAGTCCTGGGCTTTCCAGACAATTAGGCGCATCAAAGAAAACATCAATGCCATGTTGCTGCACTCATTCAACGGGGCCTTAATAAATCTGCATTACTACCAGGCACTATGGTAGGTCAGTGCAGAGTAGGAGGGAAGAGGAAATAGCAATCTGGGGACTAGAAAGTACAAATTCCAAGAACAAAATGAAAGAGGCGGTCACAAAGTGAGCAAGAAGTTAGATAAAAGATACAGAAATGGATGAGAGAACCTGGATTCCAAGACAGATGTCTAGGCAAACCCCACAACATTTAGAAGCCTACATGCTGAATCAACCATCTGCCCTAGGCAAGAAGCTTCCGACACATTATGCGTGAGGGCAGGAAGCTTTCCCGAGAAGGCATGTGCAGGAATGTGCAACCAGCTGGATTCATCCAGGCCTCTTCATGCACTTTACCTCCCAGTCGGCTACAACACCCATTTCCAACTTTGCTGCTCTTTCCCCTCAAAATGATCACATGTACTCAGTGAGGCAAAAGCATCTGGCTTGCTAAATGTTCACCTTTTCATTATCATTATTTGGACAAAATTCTCATCTTTATTTTCCCTTTTTTTGTGTGTGCCTCCTTACCCATGCAAAAGAAACTGGGAAAATAAGAACAATTTTCAACTAGAATGATTCCAGCAAAACGAGCTTTCTAATTGCAGGAAAGCCTCCAAATGGTGATGCAAAAGCCTTCACCAAACAAGACCTTGCTTTATAGAATGGGGGGGAGAAAATGTGTTACGTAAACCATCTGCAAAGTATTTCTGTTGGTAAGAGGGTAAGATACCTAATTGTTATTCAGTAAGTATTTTATAACAACGCATCCCATTATAAATGCTACACCTGGAGGATTTTTTAGCTCTGCATTGTTAAAATCTACATCTGCCTTGTTCCAAAAAGGATGTAAGATGGAAAAAAATGCCATTACCATTCGTATGTGGCCATTCTGCTTTAATTCCATGATTCCCAAGTGTCCCTCAAGAGTTTAGCATAGCGCCGGGTCCCTGGTTTGCTCTGCATTTATTTGCAATGCTGTCCTGTTTTATATTTTATAATCCTTAAGGAAGAAAATTGACATACCTTATAGAATTTTATGTAATAATTTAATATGTTCCCCCCTTTTGCTCTTTCATTCACCAGATAATGCTTTGCTATTTCCTTCCCTCAGAGAGAATCGTCTATGATCAGTGTTCAGACATACAACAACACACGCCCAAAACTTAACAGAACTGACTAGTATAGTTTGCTCAGGTTTCACATCAGTTCTGATAAGAGGATAGAGTGATTGGTACGTACACTGTTCAAAGTCCTTAGAATTCAAGCCCTTCCCATCCTGGTCTCAGACTGTTTTTCTCGCCTCCCCCCACACACACTGCATGCTCTGGCTACATTATGCTCATGCCTTATACTTACTCTTACTTTCTCTGCACCTTGGGATGTTCTTCCCTAAACCATGAACTCTCTCTCATCCTCCACCCCTCTCCAAAAGCACTTTCCTGGTATTCAATTTCCAACAGTCCTCTCCTGTAGCTATGTTGGTGCCTTATTTACACATCTACATACAGGAGTCAAACCCATCACTTTGCTGCCTACCCTGTTATCTCTCACCGTTAAATTCTGGCCAAGGCACCCTATTATCACATCCCACAGACCTCAAAAGGCAAATCTCTCAGGCCATCTGGGCACCAAATACCTGTAAGCAATTAATTACATTGGGGCAGACTCAGGACTACCTTCCCTTTCGATCAGCTTTCTGCTTGATCTCCTCTTCTTGAATCTGAATTTACAGCCCTGCATCTCGGGCCCTGTGGATCTGACTCATCATCTTGACACTGCAGTTAAATTCCACTGTCCTTTCCTGTTTCTCATGAAAACTCTCCTGAGACAGTTCCTGAAACAACACCTGGATGGTCTCCAAACAGGCCAGCATCCGTCTATTCCTGCCCTTACACACAAATTCACTTCTGGATCCACGTTTAGATAATTTAGATGATCAGGTTCACAAAAGTGACTATGTTGGATAAATAGTTGATTATTTCATCTAAATCACTATAAAAAATGAAATATTAAGTATGACTTTTACTGAAAACTAAACTTTTTTTTAAAAGTCCTAAAAGCAGATACATAATCTACTTAATACACTCACTTTTTCAAGTGTGACTTGTATAACACAAGATCTTTCCTTTCTATTTTGTTTCAGTGAGGCTGCATAAAAACATTTCCTGGTTGTGATTTTCATCTATACCTGAGCCACTTTGGCTTAGCAAATGACTAGGCTTGAAACAAGCTGATGCCACCTTAGAAGGTAGTTGGGCTTTTTCCCAGAGGCCAGTGGGGTAGTTCTAAAGTAATTAAACCTAATCTCTTTTCAGCTAATATAAGCAAGAGATATTGAGATATAGGTAGGGAAGAGAAAGCTATCTAGTCCCACTTTCTATCCAATGTCAGAATTCAGCCTGTAGTGACTGAAATGATTTATGTCACAAGGAAGTTTCCTGTTGGGAAAAGTCTACTTTTCCAGCTTTTTACTGATGGTGGGTTAAACTGGAGCATTGAGCAAAGGACAGATGCCACTGGATGCTCTTAACTGACAAGTCTCCCTCTGTCCCAGGCTCACTGTCACTGCTGAGGTA